>NC_134353.1:630478447-630779697 GCF_048569485.1 Anomaloglossus baeobatrachus
TTCTGCGTCGGTCGACAGAAGCATCAAAGGCAGCCCATCGGATTTAGCCTTGTGTATTATGTTCAAAGCCTTAGTCGTGTTGTCCCTTGCTTCCCTGCCCGTCATGAACCCAGCCTGATCTGGGTGAACAATCTCCCCAAGCAAAGGGGAAAGTCTATCCGAAAGAATCCTAGTGAAGAGCTTCAGATCTGTGTTGAGGAGGGAAATGGGTCGGTAACTAGAGCACGAAGTAGGATCTTTGCCCTCTTTAGGGATAACTACTATATTAGCAGCTAGGGTATCCCTTGGCAAGGGAGCAGCTTCAGAATGTGGGCCATGGTTGAATGCTGAGAGAAATGGGGAAATCAAAATGGAATCCAACTTTTTGTAATAGAGCAGAGGGAAACCATCCGGGCCAGGAGCCTTGCCTGTGGGAGATTTTTTAAGTGCGGACCAGTATTCCTCCTCCGAGATGGGCCTTTCCAGATCGGCCGCAGCCTCCGGTTTGAGATGTCCCAAGGCGGAGTCCGCGATGTACATCCGTATACGGCTACGCAATTCCGTCCTGGCCCTCTCAGACCGCCCCTCATCAATTGCATAGAGGGTGGAAAAGAAATCTTTAAAAGCGGAGGCAATGTCTTTCGGCAAAGTAGCCCACCTGTCTCCCGCGATGTGCACCTTAGAGACATATCCTCTCGCTCTCTGAGTCCTCAGAGCTCTAGCCAGGGTCCTGCCACTCTTATTGCCAAATTCATAGAAATGCCGTCTACACCTCGCCAATGTTCCCCTAGCTTTACAGCATAGTAGGGTCCTCAGTTCCTCCCTCTTCTTGACCAGAATGGCCCCCACATCCCCTCCCAGAGACCCCTTGTGGATTGCCTCCAGCTCTCTAATGTCTGCCAAAAGGGATGTAACCCTAGCTTCTCTTTCTCTCTTCAGGCGTGCCCCATGTTTGATAAACAGTCCCCTCACCACACATTTGTGTGCCTCCCAGACTATGCCCGGGGACACCTCCCCCCCCCCGCTGCCGCTGAAATATTCCCTCAAGGCATCCCTTATTTCCTGCATTGTCACCGGTTCGTCGAGTAGCGAAGTGTTCAGGGTCCACTGACTCTGCCTCCTGATGGGGTAGCCGAGGGATAGAGTTATTGTGATCAGGGCGTGATCAGAGAATGATATGCACTCGATTGAGGAAGCCACCAGAGAATGTAGATCCCCATGTTTAAGGAAAAAGAGGTCTAACCTGGAGTAGCAATCATGCGCTGCCGAGTAAAATGAGAAATCTTTGTCTGATGGGTGCATCAATCGCCAAGTGTCTATTAGTTGATGGTCATGTAAACCCCGTCGCAAGCGACGTAGTGCCGAATGTGGCAAACTGGACACCCCTTTGGAGCTATCCCTCGGCGGCTCCAACACAACATTAAAGTCACCCCCGAGGACCAGAGTACCCTCAGAGAATTCCTCTATCTGCTCAAGGTAACGCAGCAATGTGGGGCATTGACCCGAATTTGGCAAGTAGACCGCCACAAAAGTGAAAGTCTGTGTAGCAATGCGTCCCTTGAGCATCAGAAGCCTTCCCTGATCATCCGATCGAGAGTCCAACAGTTCCCATGGGAGCGTACTGGACATTAAGATGCTCGTGCCCCTGGATCTAGAGTCAGGGGAGGGTGAATGATGCACTACAGGATACCTTCTATCGGCAAGTTTGTATGGTTTTGCCTCACAGTAGTGTGTTTCTTGGAGGAAAGCGACCTGAATTCTGTTTTTCCATAGTAGGTTCAGGAGAATAGACCGTTTCTCCGGGCTGTGAAGACCCTTAACATTCAGTGAGCCCACCCGAAACTCGGCTTGTCTCTGCTTCGTCATACTCCGTCACTCACCTCTGGAGGAACGAACAACAAATTACACACCCACACAAAAAAAAAAAAAAAAAAAAAAAAAAAGAGGAAATAAGAGGGGGGAAGGAAAGGAGGGGGGAAACGGATGAGTGGAAGAGGGGGGGTGGAGAGGATGTAGACTAGCAAAAGCAGAGACCCTTTAGCAGGGGAAAGAGAAAGATGTAGAAGAGCAAAAAGTGGAAAGGCAGAGAGTGGAAAAGCAGCAGTTCTGCCGCACGCAGTACCAGGGACCAGCCCAGAAACTGCTTAGGGATAGTTAGGGACAAGAACTGACATGTGGCCAGAGCTCCAACCCGCGCCTCACTTATATATGCTTGATGACCCAGACCCCAAACAAACGGGGAGGGTCTGTCAAATTAACCTCCCGCGGTCCCTCCCACCCAAGACGGAAATGCAAGACCCCCCTCCCCCGCCTCCCCCACAAACGACCCAACGTCAACAGATCAAAGTTGCATTGAACATAAGTCAGTACGCTGTGGTCTGTTGGGCCAGTCGTACGGCCAGAACACTTGCCATCGGAGCAAGGAGGTCAGGGGACACCCCCAGGCAACCCCCAACCATACTCCTCTCCCGACCACTCAGCCACCACTTTGGTCACTTCCCCGACCCATCAACAACCGAGAGATTTCATGACCCTCCAAAATCATCACAGTGGGAGGATTGGACGCCATCCCTCCTCCTTCGCCGCCCTGTTGGGGCCTGAGGTTCCCACTCCATCCAGTCCGGGATTGAGCAGTCTGGTATTCCAAGAAAGTCATACAATTTTGAAAGCTCAGAGTGCCTCCTCAATGGGAACACGGAGTCCCCCTTGCGGACAATCAGATGAAAGGGGTGGCCCCATCTGTACGAGGCACTTGCCTCTTTGATTTTGAGCAGAAGGGGGTGAAGCAACCGTCTCATGTATAGTGTGCGGCTGGAGACATCCGGGAATAGCTTCACCACAGCCCCATCTACTTCCACAGAGCCACGCGACCAGGCTCCCTGAAGAATCCTCTCTCTGTCCCCATAATAATGCAAGCGACATAATACGTCTCTGGGGAAGGAAGCAGATCTGGGGCCAGGTCTTGCGACCCTATGAATTCTGTCAAGGAGATAGGCGGCCTCAGGTGGGCGATCAGTGACTTGATTGAATATGGATAAGACTTTGGTGCGCAGCATATCTTGGGGCCAGTCCTCCGGAATACCCTTCAGCCTTATATTATTTCTTCTGCCCCTGTTTTCTTGATCGTCCAATAGCAGAGCAAGCTCCCTAATGCGGGTATTAGAAGACTCACAGTCCCATTCAATCCTTTCCATTCTAACCTCCAGGGACTCCTGTGCTTGCTCTGTTGCCTCTATTCTATCTTCCAGCACCACCATTTCCTCTCTCAGGGTAGTCAGCGCCATCTGCTGGGAGGATTCTATTCTGGCCACCACATCCTCCAGATCTTTTTTGCTGGAAAGGGCCAATATAAGCTCTCTCAGAGCCTGCAAGTCATCCCGAGGGGGGCCGGGGGGCTGGTCGCCTGCCATCAAGGGGTCTTCTGCTTGCCCCAGAGAAGGAGGGGTACCTGGGGTGCAGAGGGACGCAGGGAATCCCAGCACAGGTGATCCCCCGGATGTCGAGGCCTCCTCTGCCTCCTCAGTGACATGCTGTGTGGCCGGGCCTGTGGGTCCCCCCCTCCTCCATGCCTCTATACCTTGATCTGCCGCCGCTGGTCTCCCTGCTGTGGCGTTCGCTCGTTTCTCCGCTTCACCAGACACTCGAGCTGCTGCAGAGGTTGTGGGCGGGCGCCGGGTCGCACCAGGGAAATCCCCAGCCGGGGAACGCTGCTGAGACGCTGGCGCCATCTTGTCCTGGGCCGCCGGCGGGAGCTCCCGGCCCGGCCCCGCCAGGTATCTGGAGAGGCTCCCCTGGGACTTCTGGCTCACTCCGGGGGATGCGGAGGCGGGGGCACCGCCCGGTCTTTTCTTGGGGGCCATCCTGGATGAGAAGGGACCGCGGGAATCTGCAAAATAAAGCTGTGGGCGCAGGAGCTCTGGAGGTAAGCTTCCTCACGCCACCATGTCTAGGACACGCCCCGACACCATAAATTTTGGGCTTAGGGCCAGTTGATAATATACAGCTAGCCCTAACCCCATTATTACCCAGCGAGCCACCCGGCATCAGGGCAGCTGGAAGAGCTGGATACAGTGCCAGAAGATGGCGCTTCTATGAAAGCGCCATTTTCTGGGGTGGCTGCGGACTGCAATACGCAGCAAGGGTACCCAGAAAGCTTGGGCACTCTGCACTGCGGATTCCAATCCCCAGCTGCCTAGTTGTACCTGGCTGGACTCAAAAATTGGGCGAAGCCCACGTCATTTTTTTATTTTAATTATTTCATGAAATAATTAAAAAAAAAGGACTTCCCTATATTTTTGGTTCACAGCCGGGTACAAATGGCAGCTGGGGGTTGGGGGCAGCCCGTACCTGCCTGATGTACCCGGCTAGCATACAAAAATATGGCGAAGCCCACGTCATTTTTTTGGGGGCAAAAAACTCCTGCATACAGTCCTGGATGAGGTATGCTGAGCCTTGTAGTTCTGCAGCTGTGTGAGGCTCAGTGGTAATCACTGTACGATGGCTCAGTGATTAGCACTGTACAGTGGCTCAGTAGTTAGCACTGTACGATGGCTCAGTGATTAGCACTGTACAGTGGTTCAGTAGTTAGCACTGTACGATGGCTCAGTGATTAGCACTGTACAGTGGCTCAGTAGATAGCACTGTACGATGGTTCAGTTATTAGCACTGTACGGTGGCTCAGTAATTAGCACTGTACGGTGGCTCAGTAATTAGCACTGTACGGTGGCTCAGAAATTAGCACTGTACGGTGGCTCAGTAGTTAGCACTGTATGGTGGATTAGGATAGTATTAGATACACAGCCCTGCAAACAGTATCACACAGGAGAGGATTAGATACACGGCTCAGCAGACAGTATCACACAGGATAGGATTAGATACACAGCTCAGCAGACAGTATCACACAGGTTAGAATTAGATACACAGCCCTGCAGAAAGTATCACACAGGATAGGATTAGATACACAGCCCTGCAGACAGTATCACGCAGGATAGGATTAGATACACAACAGTGCAGACAGTATCCCACATGAGAGGATTAGATACACAGCCCTGCAGAAAGTATCACACAGGATAGGATTAGCTACACAACCGTGCAGACAGTATCACACAGGCCAACAGGCGGAAGGGGGGGTGTATTTGGAGAGGACACACACACACACACCGGCGGCGGCGGGCACAACGGGAGCTTTGGTGAGCGGATGGAGGGGGTTTCATTACAGACGGTAACGGCGGGGGGGGAGGGACGGCGGCAGTTGCGGGGGCTGGGGAGAGCGGAGGGAGGGGGTGTCATCGGTAACGGGGGGAGGGGAGGCGGCCCGGACACACATCCCAGCGGTTGACAGGTGTAAAGTGGAGCAAAAAGCATGGCTTGAAGCTCCACAAAAATGGCGCCGAGATCCTCCCTCTGCTGTGATCTGGACAGCCTAGGGGGCGCGTCCAGGTCACAGCATACGCCCACTGTAACGTTACTGAATAGGGTCGCATCCTGACTAACATTCTCTATGCACAGGGGCTGCCATAAAAGGAGTGTGGAACTGCCGTTACACACACAGCAAATCCAACATTGCCCCCAGTGCATACAGTAAAATTAGAATAACAGAAAAAGTAAATAAGCAACGATTTTCATTTTGTATTAAAAATACTTGATTTCATAATCACTATTATTAATACAAAAATAAAAAAACGCGATACAGTACCTTTAATAATACTCACCTGGAAGGTCGCTCCGGAGCAGACTGGTCGAATGGGCGTCTCCGTTCTCCGGCCTGGGCTCTTATATACAGCAAATTAGAATGCTGTATATAAAAGCCCACTGGTGGTGGCCGCAGCTTATAGGCCCCAAATCTGGTGACAGGTTCCCTTTAAGTTAAGATTGATGAGTTAAGTTAATTTAGACCTGGAAATAAGCACAAACCTCCCTATATATTTAGACACAGCTACAGGGAAGCACATGTGTAGATTTAATCAAAATGCCCGATTTTTATAAGTGCCCTGCAGTTACACATGGCCTATTTTTAAGACTGTCCAATCTAATCTTATGCCACTTTCAGTTTGCTTTTCTATGTGTCAGAAATATGCACCACATTTCTGTCGCATTTTTTGGCACAATGTGTCACAATTTTGTGGTGATTTGTTGCATTTTCTTTCACCATTAAAATTAACCATAAAATACAAAACCAATGTAAAAATGATACAGGCTCTATAATGTGATTTTTCATAAGGCCATGCCCATACTCCAGTAACCCGCACCCTATTCAACTAAAGAACTTCTATATATTGGGCATGGAGTAGAAAGTGCCTAAAATACATCAGACATATATAAACGTCATTTAAGACAGGGGTCCTCGGCACCCAGCTTCCCTATGCTCTACTATACATCTTTCCCTCAGCACCCATCTTTCCGATATCAGAGCATGAGAAAGCTGAGTGCTGAGAGAAGATGTATAGCAGAGCATGGGAAAGCTGGGTGCTCAGGGAAAGAGCCTTTTTCCTTCAGCACTAAAACTTTCCCATGCCATGCTTGTATTTTTGGTCCCCCTCGTATATAGTTCTCCAAATACAATAATGGCCCCCATATAGCCTTCCATATACTATAAAAGGGTCCCACATAACCCTTCATATATTAGAATGCACCCCCATAGTTCTCTGTGTATTATAATGCATTTCCTATAGTCCTCCATGTATAAAGTAGCCCTCATAGACCTCCAACTATTATAATGCAACTCACATAGTCCTCCATCTATTATAATTCACCCCTTAGTTTTTCCATAAATTATAATGCACCCCATAATACTCCATATAATATACTGCACCATATAGTCCTCCATATATTATAATGCAGCCCCCATAGTCCTATATGTATTATAATGCAGCCCCATCAACCTTGATATTGTATTATGCAGGTCCATAGTCCTCCATATATAATGCACCCCTAGAGTCCATGTATAAGGTATCCTTCATATTGTATTATGCAGCCTCATAGACCTCCATGTATAATGCAACCCTATAGTCCATGTATAAGGTGTCCTTCATATTACATTATTCAGCCCCATAGACCTTCATGAATAATGCACCCCTCTAGTCCATGTATAATGCACCCCTATAATGATGTATAAGGTGTCCTACATATTGCACTATGCAGCCCCATACACCTCTATGTATAATGCACCCCTATAGTCCATATATAAGGTGTCTTTCATATTGCATTACGCAGCCCCATACTCCTCCATGTATAATACCCCTTTAGTCCATGTATAAGGTGTCCTTCATGTTGTATTATGCAGCCCCATAGACCTCCATGTATTATGCAGCCCCATAGACCTTCATGTATAATGCAGCCCCATAGCCTTCCATATATAATGCAGCCCAATAGACTTCCATGTATAATGCAGCCCCATAGACCTCCATGTATAATGCAGCCCCAAAGACCTCTGGCCACCGTGTACTCGCTGATTAGAAAAAAAACAAAAACAAACAAGTACTCACCTCTCCTCGTTCCCCCACTGCTTTGATCAAAGCATCCCACTTCCTGCGCTCTGTAGTCGCACAGTGGTGACATCACCACGCTCGGCTGCATTGTGACATCGAGCGCAGGCACAGGGGTAGAATGATGAAGCATGGAGCGGAGCTCACCGCTCAACACTTCATCATTGCTGTGTGTGATGACAGGCTCCCAGACTTACGGGCCATATCATATAGCGTGGTCTGGCACAGAACAGCGCAGCTCCTCTCTCATAGAGAGGAGCCGGCTGCTGATCTGCAGGGCAGGCGTTGGGCCCTTAATCTGCTGGGCCCGGTCGGTCTGCGACCGCGGTCCTTACGCTCCTGCTTTGGACTTTTTATTGCCTTACATTAGAAAAGCCGTTTCTGGGCCACACTGGGCGTAGTGTGACCCGGAGCGTCTGCAAAGCGGTGACCTCACTGAGTAGAGAACAACAGCGCTAAATCCACTGAATCCAAAAGAAAATGGTGGTAGAGGAGTATATTATTACATTCACACTACACTATATGCACATATTTAATATTATTATTATTGTTATTAATAATAATAATAATAATAATAAAAATGTCATGGGAGGGCATCTTTAAAAACCTTGCTGTGAATGACTCATTTATTGTGGGCATGCTTGCAGTGCCATTTTTGTTTCAAGGGAACAGGTGCAACTTGGAGAGCATCAGGAGGATTAGAAGGCGAAGCCAGGTAAGTTTAATTATCTGTAATGTTCCCATAAACTGTTCCAAGAATTGCCTCCAGGTAATCTGCTTCGGGGAAATGTGTCAGATACAAACAGCTAACTGTTTCCTTTGGGGCTGCATTTTTCCACTCAATAAACGTCCTCAAAAAAAAAGTCCTTGCACCTGTTGTCATTTGATTGCTTCTATTCCATACTGCAACAACAACATAGTAGTAAGAAAAACAGGAGAACAAATGTGGTTTGAATGCAAAAAAGGTATACACCAAATTTTATTACAACATGAAAAATTCAATGAAGCACAAGGGTAAACATATATGTGCAAAAGACAGAGTTCACATTGGCACTAAAAGAAGTAATCACATGGAAAAAGTATCATTAAATAACACCTAATTTGGATAACATTGTAAACCATGTGATAACAGAGAACAATAGCTGGTAAAAAGGTTGCTGGTAAAAAGCAGTCAGTAAACAGTCAGCAGCACACAAAAAGCCATCAGCCTGTAGCAATCACATGGAAAAAGTTTCATTAAATAGTACCTCATTTGGATAACATTGTAAACCATGTGATAGCAGAGAGCAATAGCTGGTAAGAAGCTGCTGGTAGAGAGCAGGCAGTAAACAGTCAGCAGCACACAAAAAGCCATCAGCCTGTAGGAACTACATACCAGAGCCTGCTGAAAAAGGTAATCACCAGCAGAAATAATAAAGTGCCAATAGTGCAACACAAGACGAGGAGGTCCCCCCTGAAAGAAGGTACCTTCTTTCAGGGGGGACCTCCTCGTCTTGTCTTGCACTATTGGCACTTTATTATTTCTGCTGGTGATTACCTTTTTCAGCAGCCTCTGGTATGTAGTTCCTACAGGCTGATGGCTTTTTGTGTGCTGCTGACTGTTTACTGACTGCTTTTTACCAGCAACCTTTTTACCAGCTATTGTTCTCTGTTATCACATGGTTTATAATGTTATCCAAATTAGGTGTTATTTAATGATACTTTTTCCATGTGATTACTTCTTCTAGTGCCAATGTGAACTCTGTCTTTTGCACATATATGTTTACCCTTGTGCTTCATTGAATTTTTCATGTTGTAATAAAATTTGGTGTATACCTTTTTTGCATTCAAACCACATTTGTTCTCCTGTTTTTCTTATATTGCTTGAGTGGTTTTTGCACTTTCTATTTATGGTTAACCACACAGGTTTTTCCATATGATATTTGTAATGCTTTTTAGCATGTTCTATTTGTGAATACATGTTGTTGATATTTCCTATGGATATATATGTATATGTAACTACATAGTAGTGTAGTGTGTAGCAAAATTGCAGTTCTCCTTCTCCCTACCTTCAGACGTTTGACTAATGAACAGGAAGTGAGTAATTACTCCTGTGTCCGAAGGTGGGGAGAAGGAAGTCGGCGCTCATTGGTCAAAGGGCTCGTGTGTCATAACAATGTCACATGGTTCCCGGGAATGCCAGTTACAACGTTGCTGGAACCACATCGGCACTGGAGGAGAGTATAGGCTTTTTTTCATTTTTGTGAGTGCGCACATGGGTAATTAAAAGGGGTTGTCCAAGTAGTGGACAACCCCTTTAAGCCTGTGGATGACCTTCACAGGAGGACTAATAAGTTAGTTACAGGGGCACCCTACAGGCTCAAAGCTGCCATGGTAATCCAGTGGTTTCCCACGATGATCAAATTTAAATGGTTAAACTGCAGCGATCAGAGCAACCTTTGGTTATTGTAGACGCAAGCAGCTGAGCTGCTTTCATACCACTTAGATGCCAGCTAGGTAACACAGATGGCTGATATGAATCGGGCACAGTTCCTGAGCCAGCAACATTCTTTGATATCTTCAAGACAATCATGTATGTCACCTTTTTTGAGACTACCCCACTGCTTACCCAGAAGTATGTAGATAGATCGGGTGACCTGGGCAGTGCTGGAAGAGGACCACCAGCGAAGGATGGGTAGGTTGAGTATATTTTTTTTTGTTATTTTTGAACATGGTGATCCATTAAAAAAAAAAAAAAATTCAGTGGTGGAAAACTTCTTTTTACCAAGCTTGCTTGAAACTGGAGGAACAATTACTAAATGTCAAAATAAATGTGACTATATCTTCACTAGTTTAAAGGGAACCTGTCATCAGAAATTTCGCCCAAAAGCTAAAAGATTCCCCCTCTGCAGCTCCTGGGCTGCATTCTAGGAAGGTCCCTGTTATTATTGTGCCCCATGTGAGACCAAAATAAAGCCTTTATAAAGTTCTACCTTTTTGTATGCAGCTTCTGTAAATGTGTCACGGGGGCGGGCTCTCTGCCGTCCGTTATTCTGCCCCCTGGTCCTGTATGCCGCCCCCATCGCTCCTTTCCATATCTGATGCACCGCCCACTGCTCCAGCCATCCCCGCGCATGCCCAGTGCCAGTCTCACAGCACTGAGCAGTGTGACCGCTGGTGACATGTGCGCAGGCAAGTGATTATGGGCGGGACTGTGACTGTTATCAGCAAGTACCCGCCCATAATCTCGTGAGCGCGCAAACCTCTCCAGCATTCACACTGAGCTCAGTGTAGATGCTAGACTGTATGGGCTGCTTCCAGGGATGACGTCCCTTTGTCATGTGATAGGGGCGTGTTCAAAATACTATCACATGACAAAGGGACGTCATCCCTGGAAGCAGCCCATACAGTCTAGCATCTACACTGAGCTCAGTGTGAATGCTGGAGAGGTTTGCGCGCTCACGAGATTATGGGCGGGTACTTGCTGATAACAGTCACAGTCCCGCCCATAATCACTTGCCTGCGCACATGTCACCAGCGGTCACACTGCTCAGTCCTGTGAGACTGGCACTGGGCATGCGCGGGGATGGCTGGAGCAGTGGGCGGTGCATCAGATATGGAAAGGAGCGATGGGGGCGGCATACAGGACCAGGGGGCAGAATAACGGACGGCAGAGAGCCCGCCCCCGTGACACATTTACAGAAGCTGCATACAAAAAGGTAGAACTTTATAAAGGCTTTATTTTGGTCTCACATGGGGCACAATAATAACAGGGACCTTCCTAGAATGCAGCCCAGGAGCTGCAGAGGGGGAATCTTTTAGCTTTTGGGCGAAATTTCTGATGACAGGTTCCCTTTAAGGGTGAAAAAAGTAAAGATGTGACTGTTTTACAAACAGTAGAAAAAGATCCAGCACCAGAGTAACTAAAATCTCAATGTATTTATAATCATTAAAATTAATCCATATAAAAATTCAATGAAAGTCCATGGAATGGGTACAGGGCTCGTAGGTGACAATTATGACTTAAGGTTGCTTTTCACGCTGCGACATCACTAGCGATTGCTAGTGATGTCGAGCGCGATAGCACCCGCCCCCGTCGTTCGGGCGACATTTGGTGCTCGCTGCCGTAGCGAACATTATCACTACGGCAGCGTCACAGGCACATACCTTGTCAGCGACGTCGCTGTGACCGCCGAACAATCACTCCTTAAAGGGGGAGGTGCGTTCGGCGTCATAGCGACGTCACTGCGGCGTCATTAAATGGCCGGCCAATAGAAGCGGAGGGGCGGAGATGAGCGGGACGTAACATCCCGCCCACCTCCTTTCTTCCGCATTGCCGGTGGACGCAGGTAAGGAGATGTTCGTCGTTCCTGTGGTGTCACACATAGCTATGTGTGATGCCGCAGGAACGACGAACAACATCGTACCTGTGGCAGCAGCGATATTAAAAAAAAGGAGTGACGTTTCAACGATCAATGTTTTTGAACAATTTTGCGATCGTTGATCGTCGCTCCTTGGTGTCACACTCTGCGATGTCGCTACCAGCACCGGATGTGCTTCACTAACGACGTGACCCCGACGATATATCGGTAGCAATGTCGCAGCGTGTAAAGCACCCTTAAGGATGAAGTCGTCAGAGACGTGTCAGGTTGCCCGCCCTGTACCCATTCCATGGACTTGCATTGAATTTTTATTTTTCTATGAATTCGTTTGAATGATTGCAAATAAATTGAGGCTTTAATTACGCTGGTGCTTAATCTAACTTTTTTTACTTGCTTCCCATGAAATTCGTGGACACCAGCCATGACGATCTGTCAATGATGGACATTCCTTGGTGAGCGGATATGGTGATGAATTTGGTGGTGAGCAGATACATTTTTTCCCTTCTTTCACTATTTTACAAAGCATGTGAAATAGAAAGTGTGATAGCTAATATTAGGAGAAAAAAACAAAACAAAAAGCTACGTGTTATGTAACAGATGTCCTGCTACTTTATGAGTCAGCATGATGACACATCGCTTAACTCTCACAACACTCATCTGAAGAAAGCATGTATCACAATCCATCTCCGTATTCAGAACTTACGATTATTAGTGGAGGCCTCACACTCAGGATAATGTTGTGGTTCAGTAGGAGTATCCGTGTTGCTGAGGTCACTTCCAAGTCCAGAATCCTCAGGGGAAGCCGTGCTGGTGACCTCCAAAACTTCAAATTCCTGATAGAAAAATAACACTGCTCAGACACAAATGGGAACAGGACGAAAAAAAGCTAATTCTCTTAATCTTACCAGTTTGACCAAAGATTTCTTTTCCACTGGTTCGGTTTCATCAGACGAGCTGCTCCTTGACTCTGTAGTGCACTTCCTCTTCTGAATTTGCCTCTTAGAGGTTGGAATACCTTAAAGATTAACCATCGTTTTAATTTTTATGTCATAAATCAATAGTACATGTGAAAATAAGAAACTTTGTAATACATCTTAACAGAGAAATCTGCTTCTTTCTCCTCCTAGACTAATTTATTTACTTATATAGCGCTATTATCGTATTTTTCGGACTATCAGACGCACTCCCCCCCCTAATGTTGGGGGAAAGTGGGGGGTGCGTCTTATGGTCTGATTGTAGGGCTGCGGGGAATGAGGGTGCTGCGGTGGAGCGGGTCATCGGGGGCACGAGCAGACTGCAGCAACGCCTGCCGTGACCACGTGGGCCCGCTCGTTACATATGCACGCCCATCCTCCCGCCCATCATCTCTGAGCGGTGACGCGGCGCTGACAGGTGAGCGGGATGATGAGCGGGGGATGCGCGCTTACTAAACAGCCGGCCGCATGATCACCCCTGGCAACTACAGAGTAGAGTGATCATGTGCGGCTGTATTCACTGCTCCCCGCACATCATCATCAGCGCGGGGTGCAGTGAATCAGTACCGTTCCCCTGCAGCACCACGATCTCCTCCTGTCTTCCGGCCGCGCTGTGTGGAGACTAGCGGTAATCACAGCAATGACGTCATCGCTGTGCGCACGTGTCCACACAGCCACGCCGGCACAGACCGGAGGACATCGCGATGCTGCAGGGATCGTGGCCGTCTCCACACAGCGCTGCCGGCACAGACGGGAGGAGGAGTGATTCTGCGTGGAGAGAGGAAAGGTGAGTATAAACATTTTATTTATTTTTTTTGTGTGCCACAGGATGCAGGACATATAGCAGGATGGGGGTATATGAGCAGGATGATGGCACATAGCAGCATGATGGCACATAGCAGGATAATGGCATATAGCAGGATAATGGCATATAGCAGCATGATGGCATATAGCAGCATGATGGCATATAGCAGCATGATGGCATATAGTAGGATGATGGCATAGAGCAGGATGATGGCATAGAGCAGGATGATGGCATAGAGCAGGATGATGGCATAGAGCAGGATGATGGCATAGAGCAGGATGATGGCATAGAGCAGGATGATGGCATAGAGCAGGATGATGGCATAGAGTAGGATGATGGCATAGAGTAGGATGATGGCATAGAGCAGGATGATGGCATATATAGCAGGATGATGGCATATATAGCAGGATGATGGCATATATAGCAGGATGATGGCATATATAGCAGGATGATGGCATAGAGCAGGATGATGGCATAGAGCAGGATGATGGCATATATAGCAGGATGATGGCTTATATAGCAGGATGGGGGTATATAGCAGGATGGGAGCACATACCAGGATGGGAGTATATAGCAGGACGCGGCCATATGCCAGGATGGCAGTATATAGCAAGTTGGGGCTATACCAGGATGAGGAACATATATTATATATATAAAAATATTATATATATATATATATATATATATATATATATATATATATATATATACACACACATACATACATACATACACACACAAGGCAGGAGGATCATTACCAGGATGGGGTACCTTAGTAGAGAATAGAGAATTTGGGGACATTACCCCCATAATAGTGTCAGCAGCAGATCCTCGCCCCATAACAGTGTGTCATGACCACATTTTTTGCTTAAAATTTTATTTTCCTTCTCTAAAACCAGGGTGCGTCTTATAGTCCTAAAAATACGGTAATTCCTCAGCACTTTATAGACATGATCACCATCATCACTGTCCAAATTGGGGCTCACAATCTAAATTCTCTATCAGTATGTCTTTGGAGTGTGATAGGAAACCCGTGCAAACATGGGGAGAACATACAAACTCCTTTATTTGTTCTCAATATTCTTAATTCACATGTAAAACGTGTCTTCAGTGAAGACAGATTTTCTCGTTAGGCTATGTTCACATGCAGTATTTTTGGTGCTTTTTTCTGCAGCTTAAACTGGTCTCTTGGCAGGAAAAACACTATTTTCAAAACACCCATTTTCACATTATTTTTTCCTTTCTCGTTGCTTTTTTATGGGTGAAAATCGCTGAAAGAATTGACATCCTGCAGATTTCAAAAACGCTAAAGTTTTGCAATTCAGTCAGGAAAAAAAAAAAAAAAAGCGTGTACATGTATGACATTTCTGAAATCTCAAAGATTTTGCTAGTACTGCAAAAAGCAGCTTTTAATTTGCATAAAAAAACACAACGTATGAATATAGCCTTAAGGGCGCTTTACATGCTGCGACATCGCTAGCGATCTCATTAGCGATATGGCATGCCAGATGCGATCTGGCGTGTCACATCGCTAATGAGATCGCTAGCGATGTTGCAGCGTGTAAAGCACCCTTTACTAACAATGTATAGATAAAGGAGGAGCTAGAGGCAGACACAGACATTTTGCTTCAAGTTCTCCTGAAACAGCAGTTATGCTCTAGGGCAGGGGTCTCAAACACGCGGCCTGTATGCAGCCCCTCAAGCTCCTTTCTGTGGCTCACAGACATGTGCCCCCCTTGACGATTGCGGCCGATGCAGAGGCAGTAGCAGTCAGCACTTAATTTAAGATGAACGTTTTGCCGGCACTGCGCAGAATCAAGCTCTCTCTGCACAACTATTCCAATGGTAGCTGTCAGCCAATCAGAGAGAAGCGTATGGCGTCAGCTGTTTGCCTCTGATTGGCTGGCAGCTGCCATTGGAATAGTTGTGCAGAGAGAGTTTGACTCTGCGCAGCACCGGGAAAACGTTCATGTGAATTTCAGTTGAAGCGGTGGCCCCTGCACTGGCCATGATTGTCTGGGGGGTATTTAGCTGTGGGCCGTAGCAAGCAGGGAAGAGGATGTCAAGGGAATTGAGGACAGGTAACAAGAATGTTTTGGGTTTTTTTTGTGTATGTATGTGTATGTGAAGAACAGCACAATATGGGACCTGGATGGGACATTTCTACAAGAATAGGACCAGCAAAGGGGACATTACTATAAGAAGAGGACCTGCATGGGCACATTAGTCAAAGGGGACAATAATGGGCATAGTACTACAACATGTGGACAAGGATGGGCACATTACTACATGATGGGAATATGGATGGGTACATTACTACAGGATGGGGACACTACTACAGGATGGGAACACGGATGGACAGATTACTACAGGATGGGGACAAGGATGGGGCACATTGCTATAGAATGAGGAGATTGATGGGAACAAGGATGGGGCACATTACTACAGGATGGGGATAAAGATGGACACATTACTATAGGATGGTGACAACAATGGGCATATTACTACAGGATGAGCACAAGGATTGTCACATTACTACAGGTTGGGGACAAGGATGGTCACATTACTACAGGTTGGGGACAAGGATGGGGCATATTACTATAGGAAGGGGACAAGGATGGGCACGTTAGTATAGGATGAGCACATTACTACAGGGTGGGGAAAAGGATGGGCACATTACTATAAGATGGGGACAAAGATGGGCACATTATACAGAATGGGCACAAGGATGGGCACATTGCTACAGGATGGGTACAAGGATGGACACATTAGTAAAAGGGGACAATGATGGGGACATTGCTACAGGATGAGGACAAGGATGGGCACATTACTAGAGGACAGAGACAAGGATCGGAACATTACTACAGGTTGTGCACATTACTACAAGAAGGGGACAAGAATGGGCACATTACTGCAAGGGGACAAGGAATGAGCACATTGCTCCAGAATTGGGACCAGGATGGTGCACATTTCTACAAGGGGAATAGGATGAAGGACATTACTAAAAGATGTTGGCCAAAATTACTATATGGTACTTATTGTAAAACTATATTATTTACAAAAAAAGGGATAAAATGTAAAAAAAAAAAAAAATCAAAATAAAAGTATGAATTTACCATCAAAAATGTTATTTTAAATATTTAAACAAAAAAGCGCACATTTGTTATAATAAACGAGCAAAGAATGTTCAAAAAAAAAAACAGTGATCCAATAGTGTATAGATAAAAAAATGGCACCAATAAAATATGTCACGTTGTCCTGCAAAGATTGCAACCCCCCTATATTATTTTTGTTCTATGTGCTGCCCATACACCCAGCCGGGTTTGAAACCCCTGCTCCAGGGGCTCGTCCACACTACACACTACACAGATTTTTTAGCAGCTAGCACTCGGACCAATGTTATTCATTGTAGCAGTGCTGATGACCGATTTTTTTTAAAAAATCGCAGCACGCTGCTACTTCACTCTGAAATGGATGTAAGAAAAAAAAACAAACAAACGGATGCCATATAGAGCCACAGTATAACTTCCAATTATACAATTTTTACCGATACATTACAATTCTGTAACATGGGAAACTGTAAATGGACCTGTAGAAGATTACATAGCTGCCGATTAAAAAAAAGTGACAAGTGGAAAAAAATGGAAAACTTTTCTGGATGAAAATCGAACCAATATTTTAAAAATGTCATGTGACTCTAACCTAAATAGGTTATGCAGGATTTTTTTTTTACTATGTGCCTAAAAACTAACAGGCACGAGATTGTATGATTTAAGGCTGCTTTACACGCAACGACATCGCTAACGAGATGTCGTTGGGGTCACGGAATTAGTGACGCACATCCGGCCTCGAAAGCGACGTTGTTGCGTGTGAAACGCACGAACGACCGTTAACGATCAAAATTACTTACCTAATCGTTGAAGCGTCGTTCCTTTCCCGATTATCGTTGCTGTTGCAGGACGCAGGTTGTTCGTCGTTCCTGCGGCAGCACACATCGCTATGTGTGACACCTCTGGAACAAGGAACAACACCTTACCTGCAGCCACCCGCAATGAGGAAGGAAGGAGGTGGGCGGGATGTTCATCCTGCTCATCTCTGCCCCTACGCTTCTATTGGGCGGCCGCTTAGTGACGCCGCACGAACTGCCCCCCTTAGAAAGGAGGCGGTTCGTCGGCAACAGCGACATTGCTAGGCAGGTAAGTACGTGTGACGGGTGTTAGCGATGTTGTGCACCACGGGCAGCGATTTGCCCATGACGCACAACCGACGGGGGCGGGTACGCTCGCTAGCGATATCGATATCACTGCGTGTAAAGTGCCCTTTAGCCATGATGAAGGCCCTCACCTTGCTCTTCAGGTGGAACAATTCGATACACCTTGTATGGCTCAGATATATCCACCTGTGACCTAGTAGGAAGTTCTTGGAATTCTGGGCTCTTGTTCAGAGCACAGCGAAGTCTTGTTTTCCAAGCTGCTGCATCAACTTTTTCTCCACTTTGGTATTTGTTCTTGTACATAGCCCATGCCTGATTATTAGGGGAAAAAAAAAATAGAATTCATTACATAAGGAAATTAAACAAATCCACAACAATGAAAGGTAAGTAGAAACAGCCGGGCACTGCAGCCACTGCTGTACATTAAAAATTGCAAAACTCCAACGTGAAGTGCCGCCTTCTCTGCCTTTATGAAATCTAAAACAATATAGTTGAATTCATGGTATTTTCTTGCATATAGAAAGTGAAAAACAAAAAAAAATAAAACATTTTAAAGACAGATTAAATAAGGCACCTTAAAGATGGCAGCATCTTCATCATGACGAAAGTCTTGTTTGCCTGCATGTTTCCATGGGATTCGAAAGCACGTTTTCTGATCATCATCCCATGTGAGTCCAGAGTATCTACCACTCTCAATCTGTTCCACCAGCCATGGCTTCAACTTTCTAGTGGACCGGGGATGACCAGCAGCCATCTGTAAATAATTATATAGCAATAATCAAAGTAGTAAGGCCCTGTGCGCACTGGAAAACGGAATTTTCTTAAGAAAATTCCGCAGGGTCTGAAAGATTACCGCGCCCGCGGTAAAAAAACGCGGCAAACCGCACCCGAAAATGGCATGCGGTTTGCCCGCGGTATTGCCGCGTGCGGGTTGGTACATGTGTTTTAATGCATTCAATCCAACAAAGCACATTTAAAAAAAAAAAAAAAAAAGTGTCATTTCCTTCTGAGATAGATAGTAGATAGATAAATAGACAGATAGAAGAATAGATAGAATAGATAGAGGGATAGATAGATAGAGTCCCTGTGAGCACACGCTGCATTTCTCCCGAGCGGTAGTGTGTTCACATTACCGGCCGTGGGAAATGACCAGTAATTACCTCTGCTGTCTCGTTGCGAGGCTGCATTCAGTGCAGTGTCAGTCGCGGCTGGATGCAAGCATCGCAGGATGTGGATTACGCCGGAGCTGTGTGTTTCGGGGGGGTTAATAAAGGGGTGAAACAGGGGCTTTTTTGTGTTTTATTTAAAATAAAAGGATTTTTAGGTGTGTTTTTCACTTTACTTACGGGTTGATCATGTCAGCTGTCACATAGACGCTGCCATGATCAAGCCTGGACTTAAATGGCGGCGATCCGCTGTCATTTAACTCAATATTACCTGGATAGTCACCGCATCACGGCATCTGGAAGAGCCGGGGACACTTTGGGACTGCCGCATAATGGATGCGACAGTCCCGGGGCAGCTGTGGGCTGATATTCTCAGCTGTGGGAGGGAGGGGGCATTAACCCTGGCCCTCGCCCTCCCCAGCCTGAGAATACCGGGCCACCGCTGTGTGTTTACCTCAGCTGGAAGGTAAAAATACGGCGGAGCACACGTTTTTTTTTCTATATGTCCGTTTGATTTCTATGTGTATTGTATATGTCTGTGTCTGTGTGTGAGTGCGATGTGTGTGTGTTCTATGTCTGTGTCTGTGATGTGTGTGTGTGTGTTTATGCTCTGATCCGCTTCCTCTTCCTGTCATATGACATCACTTCCCTGCAAACCGCAGGGCAGTGATGAACATTATGTCCCGAAACCGCAAAATACCGGAGGGAATAACGCAGGAAAACTCAATGAACCGCACAGAATTTGCTGCCTGCGTTATTCCCTGCGGGATTTCACAATAACATTGCAGTCAATGGAGTGAAATCCCACAGCGACGTGCGGAAAAGAAGTGACATGCAATTGTTTTTGCTGCGGGAATCCCGCAGCAAAACATGCAGCTGTCAAAATCCGCATAGTGCGCACAGCATTTTTTTTTCCCATAGGTTTTGCTGGTGAATCACTGCAGATATGTTATGAACATAACATGCAGCAAAACCGCAGGAAATCCGCGGCAAAAACCGGCAAGTGCGCACAGGGCCTAAGTCTGCACAAGATAAACTGAGCTCTGCTTTTACACTCTGCTCTTCACATAGATAACTTTTAATTATTCAAATTCATTATCGAGATATTTCAGACAAACCTTGTAAATCAACTATCCATTTGGAAAGTGGTAACTTAAAAAGGGGTAGGATCTCCACTGATCACCAGAATGGGGGCCCTTCTACAAGACTGTGGCCTGGAACATTTGAATTGAGTGGTAGGGACACTGGGGTAGGTCGGTTTCACACATCCGGCTTTTCGCCGGTTTGCCGGATCCGGCGCTCTCCCGTACAGACAATACAGTACAGTGACAGCGCTGTAACTTCCAAGTCACATGCGCCGGTCACATGACAGCACGTGACCGGCGCTTGTTGCGCTGTCACTGTACTGTAGTCACTGTATGGGAGAGCGCCGGATGCGTGAAACCGGCCTTAGTCGAGCGGCAGCATTCGGTGGTCCTCACATCTCTTCAGTGTTACATACTATTTTGGATCTTTTCTTGCTCTTATTTATTCCCAGAAAAGCGCTGCATTGCCTACAAGTCTCCGTATGCTGTGATCTCATGCTGAGTTTTTTGTTGCAGATTTGGTTTAGTTTATCGTGCAGATTGTTGCCCAAATCTGCATGTCTATCCTTATACCAGCAAAGTCAATAGAAATTCAGAAGTGTTCTGCGCACGTTGCTTCTTTTTTCCTTGTAGTTCTGGGTGCAGAAAAAAATCTGCAGCATGTCAAT
The DNA here is from genome assembly GCF_048569485.1 of Anomaloglossus baeobatrachus. Taxonomy (NCBI): domain Eukaryota; kingdom Metazoa; phylum Chordata; class Amphibia; order Anura; family Aromobatidae; genus Anomaloglossus; species Anomaloglossus baeobatrachus. The sequence goes on from NC_134353.1 coordinate 630,499,183, forward strand.
TATTTGTGTATTTTTTCCTGCCCTTCCAGGTATTGATTTCACAAAAAACGCATGCGGTTTTTGGTGCATTTTTATGCCATAAGGTGCTATTTTTTATGCAGAAAATTTCTGCACCTAATCTGCAGCGTGCGCACATAGCCTTATACCAACCTGTCGCTCAGCTAAAGGAGACAATTTACCCTTTAGGCCGGAGTTACACTTGTAAGGCTACTTTCACACATCCGGTTTTTGCTCTGCGGCACAATACGGCGTTCTGCAGAAAAACCGCGACCGTTTTTTTTTACGCCGGTTGCGGGTTTTTTTGCATAGACTTACATTAGTGCCGTATTGTGCCGCATGGGCTTGCGTTCGGTCCGGTTTTTGCCGCATGCGGCAGATTTAGCCGATGCCGCGGCCGGATGGAACGTTTCCTGGAACGTTTTTTGCTCCGGCAAAAAAAAAAACGCATCGCGCCGCATCCGGCCGCTGCGGCGCATTTTTCAATGCATGCCTATGGACGCCGGATGCGGCGCGATGCGGAAAAAAACGCATCCGGCCGCCGCATGTGGTTTCTTCCACTGCGCATGCTCAGTAGCGTGCCGCAACCGGAAAAAAACGGACAGCCCGCATGTAAAAACTTATGCAAAGGATGCGGTGTTTTCGCCGCATCCGTTGCATAGGTTTCACAGCCGGATTGAGCCGCATTGCAAAAACCGGATGTGTGAAAGTAGCCTTAGTGACTCGTGGAACCCGGCACGGCCTGTCGCTCTCAGGACAGAAGCGGGTCAGCTGCATAGAAATGCATGCAGCTGACCGGCTACTGTCCGGAGAGCCAAATCGACCTCCTGCCTTGTACTGATAAGAGGCAAATACCCCCAAAAGGTTTCTGCAAATGGAGCATCTGGTTTGGCTTTTAGCCTAAGTCATGTGGCATTACCCTTTAACGGATAAATATAGACTTTTAGGATTACTATTGCCAAAAGTGATTGCTTTGGCAATTATCAATTTGTGAGAGAAACAAAATTATAATCTTGTAGTTCTGATACCTTTTAATGGCTAAGTAAAATAAAATAAATGATGTTACAGAACAAGCTTGCGAGACATCTCAGGTCCCTTCATCAGGCATCGTATAACAAAATATGTGAAGAAACACAAATATATACACAAACAGAGCAGAGGGATGGTATAATAAATGGATATTTAAATAAACAAACACTGAGCTTATTTCTATTTCTTCACATATTTTGTCATACTGTGCCTGATGAAGAGACCTGAGATGTCTCGAAAGCTTGCTTTGTAACATCATTTATTTTATTTAGTTAGGCATTAAAAAGTATCACAACTACAAGAATATCATTTTGTTTCTATCACTGAGAGCAATCAATCATTTTTCAACTGGCTAACACCGTACCAAAACTTTCTTCTAAGTATTGCCACAAGATGGCACCTGGTTCTCTGAAGACCATTTGCATACAGGTTACTAAACATACACATTTTTTTTCAAGACATATTTTCTTTGACAGGCACATATCAGCAAAAAGAGAACATGTTGTTACATTCCATAAATTCCTCCGGATCTTACAATGCGACTGCTACATCATTTTCTTTTTTCATTGTCACAAAAATTTCAACTTCATAGAATTATCTTAATAATATCCTTTAATTTAACAAACTATTATTTTTGTTCATTTTAGTTGGTCCTTTGGATGCTCCCTGCCTTCAGTGTCCCTGCAATGTCTTCCAAACAATACCAAGCCGTGTGTTCAAATGCTTTAATTAACTGGGTGATTTCGGTCTGTGTGAAGCTTTGCTCAATAAATGTTCTCCACCTTTTGAAAAATCGTTTAGTGGACTTCTGCTTATGTTTCTCCAAGTTCAGTTTGACATACATCATTATCTCTTTTAGGGTATTGACCATTTTTGTATTTCTCGGAGTCCGTCTTATCAGCCAATTCCTAAGTAGACATTTTTTAACGGCAAGCAATACTACGTCTATTATATCGAGAATGTAAGCACTTGCTCCGTCAGTTTCCGTAGGGGCTTCTATTCACTGAAACAAACAGGCCTGAGGGGTGAAAGGAATAACTACTTTCCAAATTCTCAACATGTATGCCACCACTTTCTCCCATACCTCCCTCACATGTGGGCATTCCCATATGCAGTGAAACAGTTTTGCTCTATGGAGTCCGATACACATTTTTTTTAATTATCTCCTGTAATGGTTACCTTTTATTAGGGTCGGACTGGATCACCGGGGCACTGGGGAATCCCCCGGTAGGCCCCTGTGCCTTATATATTGCGGGGCGGCTGTACAGGGCCACGGGGTCAACTCTTTCTCAGGACCAGTGTTATTTGCGGGCAGCTGATTCAGGGCCCCCACGCTCCCCAGGAGGCCCTTCCAGTCTTTCAATCATAAACTGCATCGATAGTACAAGTTAAGTACTATGGCTGCAGTTTCTGGGGTTGCAGAATGACCTTTGTTGACATCACAGTCATGTAACTTGCCAAAGGTACTGCGCGTTCCAGGCCTATACATGTGTGATGCACAGGTACTGGAGACAGCGCCTCTCTTCAAATGTAGCGGCAGAACAGAGGCAGAGGAGCGCTCCTCTAAGCCCTGCACCGACATACAGTGGCCGTCATCACACTGCTGCCGGTGCTGCGGATGCAGAGATGAAGAGGACACGCAGGGCTGCAGAGAAGAGGTAAGGGCTCCATTAGGAGCCGAAGATGACATAGAATAATTTGAGATCAGGGGGCCGTGGTGGGGGAGTTATTACTTTACAAGTGACATTATGGGGTGGTGGGGGACTTTATGTGATAATGGGGCACAATATGGAACAAATAGAGACATGATGAGGCAGTGAGGGACATTATAGTTCAGTGAAGGACTTAATAGCGCATATTATAGAACAAATTGGGACATTATGGGGAAATGGGGACATTATGAAGTATATTCGGACATTATAGGTTAGTGGGGAACATTATAGAGTAAAATGTTACATTGTGGGGCAATGAGGGACATTGTGCAGCAAATTGAAATAGTATGAGGAAATTAAACAAATTGGTACATTATGGGGTAGTGGGGGACATTATAGAATAAATAAGGCCATTATGGGGAAATGGGGGACATTATGGAGAAAATTTATTAAAACATTATGGATCAATGGAGGATATTATGAAGCAAATTTGGACATTATGGGGGACATTATGAGGCAATTAGTAAGGGAATTGTGAAAGGCAGCATAGTATAATGAGGAGTGTGGGGGACTTTACGGAGAGAGTATGGGGGAGATATAGAAAGGGCACGTTTTGGGGGAACATTATGGAAAGGGGCACTTTGTGGGGCTATTTTGGAGAGGAGCAGCGTGTGGGGGGATATTTTGTGCTGGAAGCACACATTATTAAATAAAAAGGGGGGGGGCAGGAGGGGAGACATTTTGAAATAAAGGGGGCCAGGATGGGGGATATAATTGCTATATGGGGCAAGAACGAGGAAGATACATTATTGGTTTATGGTGGCATGTGAGGACATAATCAGTAATAGTGTGCCCCTACAGTAATTAAATAGGTTAATTTTGAGGAACTGTCTTCAATGGGGAAAACAAAAGTCTGATGTAGTGTAGAAATTGGGGGGAAAAGTGTGGAATGTTCTCTGGGAGTGATCAGCTATAGGTGACTGTGTGTTATTTTTGTAGTGTCGCGTCATGGCAGGAAGACGTGATAGCGGTTAGTGTTGGATGAAGAGGAAAAGCGATGAATAACCAGCTAGAGATGTCAGTGGTAAGTCAGTGTATTACATGTACAGACACTATACACCGAGCTCCTGTGTATAATGTCACTGGTGATCACTGTATTATCTATACGCTAACACTATATACAAAACTCCTGTGTATAATGTCACTGGTGATAATATTAGTGTTATTAGTATTGTGGTTTTTGTTCATAATTATTATTGTAGTATTGTTTGTTACTGTGTGGTAGTAATATGTTGTCTGGTCACGGTTTAGTGGTATTAGTCTCTTGTATATGGTATTATTTGGTCATTATGTTGTCTGGTCATAGTGAAGCGGTATTTCTCCCTTATATGTGGTAATATTTGGTTACCATGTGGTCTAATTATGATGTGGTTGTATTTGATCACTATAAGGTGGTAATATGTGGTCTGGTCACGGTGTAGCGGTATTTCTCCCTTGTAAGTGGTTGTATTCAGTTACTATGTGGTGGTAATATGTTGTCTGGTCACGGTGTGGTGGTATTTCTCCATTGTATGTGGTATTATTGGTCTTGGTATAGTGGACTGTGTTGCGTATGGAGGCTACTTTTTCTCTCCATCTATAAGGGGGAGATTATTTCTATTAGAGATCAAATACTTGAATGTTTAACCCCTCCCTGTCCTGTGATTATTACACTGTAACAAATATGCACTTACAGAGGTTCTCTGCTGAAAACAAGTAACCAACTTTTCTAAAGCTACGTGCACACGATCTGCATTTGGGCAGTATTTTACAGCAGTATTTGTAGGCAAAACCAGGAGTGGTAAAATCAGATGAAAAGTATCATAGAAACGCGGGCACCGCTTCTGTATTTTTCACCCACTCCTGATTTTGGCTACAAATACTGATGTAATATAATTACCAAATACTGAAAGTGTGAACGTGGTCTAAGCATAAGTGATAACTTATTCATCAGTGGAGGTCTGATTGCTGGGACCCACACTGATGGGCAAAATGTGCAACTTTTATCCCCATTGGAGCTCATGTCCTACTCGACCACTGATCCATTCATTCCCTCAGTGGCTGCGAGCGCTGCGCTTGTTTTTATGTGACTGCTCCACAGAGGATGAATGGAGCTGCGGTCACACACCCCACCCCACAGAGGATGAATGGAGCTGCGGTCACACATCCCACCCCACAGAGGATGAATGGAGTTGCGGTCACACATCCGACCTGTCACATTTTATAATGGGGATACAAGTGCTCTGTCAGGGATAAAAGTTCCACATTCTTCCGATCAGTGCAGTTTCCATTGGTCGGATTCCACCGATCAATAAGTTATCACCTGCCTAACCAGTGCATCCGTAATAACTTGTCACCAAAGAATCTATTTACTGTAAACTACAGTAATTGTACATCACAGTTATGGTGCGTACAGTAGATGTGCCGGAGCCGCCTGTGTTTTACAGTAAATGCTCCACTAAAATGGGGTCAGAGATAACAGTTAATTAGGTATTTGCATATCGCTGTAGGGTGGGCCCCCAGAGTCAATTCCCCCTGTGGGCCCCAGACACCCAAGTCCGACCCTGCCTGTTATTTATTTTCTCTGGTGGGGACCCTTTATTGCTGTTTTTTTCTGACCCAAGAGAGTTCTTTGGTGAGTGCATCATGTGGTATATCCTACAGGGGTCAGAGGTAGTTTGATACCCACCTCCTATTACCTACCTCCTTTAACTCTTAAGCCCCCGTCACATTTAACGACTTACCAGCGATCCCAAAAACGATGCGACCTGATAAGGATCCCTGGTAAGTCGCTGGGAGGTTGCTGGTGAGATGTCACAGTCAGACCTTACCAATGACGCAGTAACGATGAGCGACCTGTATAATGATGAGCGACCTGTATAGGAGGCTGTTGGTAGGTGTCAAACACAGCGATGCCTCATGCCCAGCAAAACATTGGCTTTGAAGAAAATAAACCAGAACAGTGTAAGCTACTTCTCCTGTCCAGAAGACTATTTTAATTTGCATACAAGTCATTACTTGCTTGTAGACCATAGCTATCACCCCATCATCGCTCTTGTTGACTGTAACTAACAACACTCAATAGTTAAAACTGGAAGGATACTCTAGAAAAAGCCACCCTTGCACCCCCTAGCCTTCTGCGTCCCACCCCCATGCTTTAATGTTCAGCTCTGCCAGATCAGATTGGCTATAGTATATAAGCACAAGCCCACCACAAACTCTCCAGGAAGCCACAAAGCATGGACAGAATATAAACTACAAGCAACAATATCTCCAGTAATGGTCAGGCAGCTGACTCACATAGACCTCCTGGAGACCCACAAAGTCTTCATATATGCAAAATGTAACAGTATATTGTAAATCTCTATATGAAAACAAAACTATTGCACCATGATACATGTTTAGCAGAAACTATTTACAGATGTAAAGTTTCCATAGGCTCAGCACAAGAGGCAACAGGCTGTACTGTTTATGGAATGCTGAACACTAATGGATACAATTAGGTCCTCTGCAGGGAAGATCCATCTGACTAGAGAAGCTCACATATTAGAGTGACCCCCTGACCCCACAGTCTATTTACATTAGAAATATAGAAAACATTGCAGGACTGTTCTCCAGTGTCAGATCATAGCAGCCCCAAATCGCAGACCTGAAACTATGGTATACAGCCACCTACCTTACACCTCTGGAATTTGTGGTGTTCTCAGTTTCGTTTCTCTGTGATCACTGCCACCCCCAGTTTCTCTTCCTGTAGTCTCTGCTCTCAGGGCTGCTTCCTCCTTTTCCCAGAAATCACGTGACCTGCCGAGCGCTCAGCACAGGCAGCAGCAGCCTGGCCAGCATCAGGGCAGTGTGGTGAGACATTGCTTTCCACCACGTTTGTTTGTTTGTTTGCATGACATGGCTTATTACCACATCATTTTCAGCCCAGCCTATTTTTCTGAACATTTGTCTTTGGGCACCTTGTGCATATACGATCTGTAATATAGTATAAGGAGTAACTCCATTATTGTGGTCAATATAATAATAATAATAATAATAAATAATAATATTTTGCATGCCACTCAGAACATCATGCCGTATATAAATAGGTAAATTCGTTACGGTTTTAACATAATGAAATAAAGAATTTGTTATTTTCTGTCTTGTGTGTGTTTTTCTTAAAGGGAACCGGTCACCAGATTTGGTGACTAAAGCTGCGGCCACCACCACCGGACTCTTATATACAGTATTCTAACATGCTGTATATAAGAGCCCAGGCCGCTGTGACCACATAAAAAGCACTTCATAATATTTACCTAACGATCACATGGTTGGCCATATGGGCGTCTCTGTTGTCCAGTGCCGACGCCTCCTCTTTCGGCCATCTTCGTCCTCTTTCTGAAGCCTGTGTGCATGACGCGTCTACGTCATACACACTCGCCGATCCTGCGCAGGTGCACTACAATTCTTTGATCTGCCCTGCTCAGGACCTGAATGCCGGCGAGTGTGGATGACGTCGGACGCGTCATGCACAGCGGCTAGAGAAGGAGCACAAACATGGACAAAAGAGGCGGCACCGTACAACGGAGACGCCCATAAGGCCCACCGCGCGACCGTTAGGTAGGTATTATAAAGTGTTTTTAGGTTATAACCCTGGCCTGGGCTCTTATATACAGCATACCTCCCAACTTTTAAAGAAGGAAAAGAGGGACAAAGAAATGTTTAGGCCACGCCCCCTAACCACACCCATTTCACAGTCACGCCCATATCCACTCCCCATCCACACCCATTCAGCATGGACACGCAGGCAGCCGGCGGGCCTCCAGCATGGACACGCAGGCAGCCGGCGGGCCTCCAGCACGGACACGCAGGCAGCCGGCGGGCCTCCAGCACGGACACGCAGGCAGCCGGCGGGCCTCCAGCACGGACACGCAGGCAGCCGGCGGGCCTCCAGCACGGACACGCAGGCAGCCGGCGGGCCTCCAGCACGGACACGCAGGCAGCCGGCGGGCCTCCAGCATGGACACGCAGGCAGCCGGCGGGCCTCCAGCATGGACACGCAGGCAGCCGGTGGGCCTCCAGCACGGACACGCAGGCAGCCGGCGGGCCTCCAGCACAAACACGCAGGCGGCCGGCGGGCCTCCAGCAGGGACACGCAGGCAGCCGGCGGGCCTTCAGCACGGAGAGGCAGGCAGCCGGCGGGCCCCAAGCATGGAGACGCAGGCAGCCGGTGGGCTTCCAGCACGGAGACGCAGGCAGCCGGCGGGCTTCCACCACGGAGATGCAGGCAGCCGGCGGGGCCTCCAGCACGGAGACGCAGGCAGCCACAGTGAGGCGGCCGGTCGCCCGCACAGTGAGGCGGCCGGTCGCCCGCACAGAGAGGCGGCCGTCCACCGCAGAGACAGGCGGCCGTCCACCGCAGAGACAGGCGGCCGTCCACCGCAGAGACAGGCGGCTGGCCGCCCGCACAGAGAGGCGGCCGGCCGCCCGCACAATGAGGCGGCGGGCCGCCCGCACAGACAGGCGGCGGGGGGCGCCCGCACAGACAGGTGGCGGGCCGCCGCACAGAGAGGCGCGGGCCGACCGCACAAAGAGGCGGCCCGAACAGAGAGGCGGCCGGTCGCCTTCACAGACAGGCGGCCGGCCGCCCGCAAAGACAGGCGGCTGGGGGCGCCCGCACAGACAGGTGGCGGGCCGCCGCACAGAGAGGCGCGGGCCGACCGCACAAAGAGGCGGCCCGAACAGAGAGGCGGCCGGTCGCCTTCACAGACAGGCGGCCGGCCGCCCCCCCCGCACAGACAGGCGGCAGGGGGGCGCCCGCACAGACAGGCGGCAGGGGGGCGCCCGCACAGACAGGCGGCAGGGGGCGCCCGCACAGACAGGCGGCGGGGGGCGCCCGCACAGACAGGCGGCGCCCGCACAGACAGGCGGCCGGCCGCACGCACAGAGAGGCGGCCGGCCGCACGCACAGAGAGGCGGCCGGCCGTCCGCACAGTGAGAAGGCGGGCCGCCCGCAGAGACAGGCGGCCGGCCGACCAGCACAGTGAGACGGCGGGCCGCCCGCACAGAGAGGCGGCCGTCCGCCCGCAGAGACAGGCGGCCGGCCGACCAGCACAGTGAGACGGCGGGCCGCCCGCACAGAGAGGCGGCCGTCCGCCCGCAGAGACAGGCGGCCGGCCGCCCGCACAGACAGGCGGCCGGCCACCCGCACAGAGAGGCGGCCGGCCGACCGCACAGACAGGCGGCCGGCCGACCGCACAGAGAGGCTCCGGCCGGGAGGGGAGGGGAGGGGAATCAGCGCTGGGGAGATTCTACATACCTTAGCAGCAGCACAGAGACAGAGACTAGTTTCGGGCAGCGCGCTCCTCTCTGTTCACGTGTTAGGATGGTAGGAGGGAAAAGCAGGGAGGCGGGGAGAGAGTGGGTGGGCGGAGCCCGGGAGACGGCCGTCCCGCTCGTGGCAACGGGACAAACAATGCAAAGCGTGATAGTCCCGCTGTATCCGGGACGGTTGGGAGGTATGTATACAGTATTCTAACATGCTGTATATAAGAGCCCGGTGGTGGTGGCCGCAGCTTATAGGCCAAAAAAGTGGTGACAGGTTCCCTTTAAACTTTTTATATTCCTTTTTATCAAGCTTTTACGTCATCCTTAGCGATGGGCGAGCAGTAAAATGTTCGGGAGCTCGTTACTTGAGTCGAGCAATTTTTAATATGCAAGACCGAATGAATAGTTAGGTCACCATGCCACAAAAAATGGATGGAAAGTGTCAAAGGTTGATAGCACACATTATTTTTTATCGGCAGATCCCATAAAGATGCCAGGAACTGGCAAAAAAACACAGATGATATCATGGATACTGAGATCCCAATACAGATGAAGCCAGAAGTTTACATACACTCTCTATAAAGATATTTTTGCATGTTTTTCTCACTATCTGATATGATGACAGAATAAAGCTTTTCCGTTTTAGGTCAATTAGGAACCAAAATTATTTATATTTGCCAAATGCCAGAATAATGAGAGAATGTTTTAAGTAATTTTTATTACTTTCTGCAAAGTCGAAAGTTCACACAGATTTCATTACTATTTGATACTTTAGGTTCTTGAGAGTCAAAAATTAAGTGTCTTAAAGGGAACCTGTCACCAGTTGTTTCACTATGAACCTAAAGTGTCACCTTCTGCAGCTCCTGGGCTGCATTCTATGAAGGTGCACCTTGTGCGCTGACTCCCCTTGCAGACCCCGAATATAACTTTATAAAACCTGATCGTTAGTTATGCTAATGACCAGTGGAGCTCAGATGGGTGTGCTCATTTTCGTCTCCTGTCCCTCCTTGTGGCCTTCTTCGCCATCCTCCTTTCATGATTGATGTGATGATGCCGCAGTCATCATGCACGCTGCTCGGCCAAATCTCGCATCTGTGCAGTCATTCCCCCTGGCTCGCGCATTTGCAAACACCTCCAGTACCACGTCCACTTCCTTGTCCCTGCGCAGTGTCCAGTTGTCTCTACCCCAGGCCTTGGAGCGCTAGGTAGTCAGAATCATACATCCTGTTTAGTGATGAGCGAGTACTAAAAAGCTCGGGTGCTCGAGGCTCGGGCCGAGCATCCCAAGATACTCGTGTACTCGGCCCGAGCACCGAGCCCAATGTTATCCTATGGGAGACCCGAGTATTTTTATGAAATGACCCCCCGGCAGCATGTAGAAACCCTAAAAATGTCACAAAAGTCTCAGAAGAGTGCTCAAATGACATGGCAACAGCATGGGGAAGACCCCTAGAAGCATTTATCACTCAAAAGTCACAGCTGTGAACAATTTTGTCCGAGTTTTACGCCATTTTTACAGACACCAGAAAACCTTCCAAAATGACACCAAAATGAATTTTCATGGCGGAAATGTTAAGGGCACATACCCAATAGTGAGATAGAGCTGGTGTATGTTACTTTTTGAGATTATGACATGAAAGATTTCACGTAAAAACATTGTGTAGCACTCCGATGTCCAAAACGCACGTTTTGTGCTTTTTACTAGCGATGTCGGTCATTTTTTTTTCATTCTATCTCCCGTCGGTCGGTCTCTATGTCTGTCGGTCGGTCTCTCTGTCTTATCTGTCCCTCTAGCTGTCTGTCGGTCATTCTCCCCCCTCTCTCTTACTTACCGTTCCCCGATCTCCGGCGCGGCGCTGCACAGCTGTTCACTAAACTCCGGCGGCTTTTCCTCTTTTGAAAAAGCCGGCCGCCCATTAAACAATCTCGTATTCCCTGCTTTCCTCGCCCACCGGTGCCTATGATTGGTTACAGTGAGACACGCCCCCACAGTGAGTGACAGGTGTCACACTGCACCCAATCACAGCAGCCGGTGGGCGTGTCTATACTGTGCAGTGAAATAAATAATTAAATAATTAAAAAAAACGGCGTGCGGTCCCCCCCAATTTTAAAACCAGCCAGATAAAGCCATACGGCTGCAGGCTGGTATTCTCAGGATGGGGAGCCCCATGTTATGGGAAGCCCCCCAGCCTAACAATATCAGTCAGCAGCCGCCTAGAATTGCCGCATACATTATATGCGACAGTTCTGGGACTGTACCCAGCTCTTCCCGATTTGCCCTAGTGCGTTAGCAAATCGGGGTAATAAGGAGTTATTGGCAGCCCATAGCTGCCAATAAGTCCTAGATTAATCATGTCAGGCGTCTATGAGATACCTTCCATGATTAATCTGTAAATTACAGTAAATAAACACACACACCCGAAAAAATAATTTATTAGAAATAAAAAACACAAACATATACCCTGGTTAACCACTTTAATCAGCCCCAAAAAGCCCTCCATGTCCGGCGTAATCCAGGATGGTCCAGCGTCGCATCCAGCGCTGCTGCATGGAGGTGACCGGAGCTGCAGCAGACACAGCCGCTCCTGTCACTTCCACGCAGCTAATGAAGACAGCCGCGCGATCAGCTGAGCTGTCACTGAGGTTACCTGCTTTCACTGGATCCAGCGGTGGCCGCGATTAACCTCAGTGACAGCTCAGCTGATTGCGCTACTCACCGCCGCACCGGTCAGGGTCAGCTCCACGCAGCAACTGAGGTGAGTAGCGCGATCAGCTGAGCTGTCACTGAGGTTATTCGCGGCCACCGCTGGATCCAGCGGTGGCCGTGAGTTACCTGACTGACAGCAGCTGATCGCGCTACTCACCTCAGTTGCTGTGTGAAGCTGACAGGAGTGGCGGTGTATTCTGCAGCTCCTGTCACCTGCATGTAGCAGAGCTGGACGCGACGCTGGAGGTCCGTGGAGTACGCCGGACATGGAGGGTTTGTCGGGGTTAATAAATTGGTGATGAGGGACTTTGTTATTGTTTTTTATTTCTAATAAAGTATTTTTCGGGTGGGTGTTTTTTAACTGTACTCTACAGATTAATCATGGAAGGTATCTCGGGGAGACGCCTGACATGATTAATCTAGGATTTAGTGGCAGCTATGGGCTGCCATTAACTCCTTATTACCCCGATTTGCCAACGCACTAGGGTAAATCGGGAAGAGCCGGGTACAGTCCCAGAACTGTCGCATCTAATGTATGCGGCAATTCTGGGCGGCTGCTGACTGATATTGTTAGGCTGGGGGCTCCCCATAACGTGGAGCTCCCCATCCTGAGAATACCAGCCTTCAGCCGTATGGCTTTATCTGGCTGGTATTAAAATTGGGGGGACCGCACGCTGGTTTTTTAAATTATTTATTTATTTTACTGCTCAGTATAGACACGCCCACCGGCTGCTGTGATTGGGTGTGTCGCGGGCGGGGAGGAGGGTGTCAGCACACCGCGCTCACCCCTTCTGCTCGGGTCCGGCAGCTGCTCCTGGTGGCTCGAGCTGTGGGCCGGATCCCGGGGTTTCTCGAGCGACACTCCTCGCCCGTGAGTGAAAGGGGGGTTTTGTTTGTGGTTGGGTGTGGGGATTGTTATAGTTCGTGACGCCACCCACGGTTGTGGTGATTGCACCACCGCTGCTCAGTATGGGGGTCCCGGGGATGGTGATGCGGAGCAGCCAGGTGTTGTGTTGCCCCCTCCGTGGGTAGGGGTTGGTGATCCCGGGGCCCAGTGGGGTGCAGGGGCGCAGGGGCAGCGCTGTGCCTTGCGGCACTGAGGTACTCACTCAGCCAGTAAACACGACACAGTTCTCGGTAAACAAACGGCTGGTTGGACGGGTCCCTCGGACGGTTCACGGTGCTGCGGTTCCCTGCAGTTAGCGGTGACGGTCTCTTCCCTGCACCTTTGAAATGTCTGTTTGGTAGCGGTGGATTCCCACCGGTTACCCGCTCCCCGACTGCAATCTGTGCCGGAGGAGCTCCACACTTTGCCCGCAGGCGCCGGCCCTGGGAAACTGGTGCCTTGGCGGTGGCGGTGTTTCCCCGTTGTGGTTGGACCTTTGCTGTCAATCAGGACTTGCTTGTTGGGGGATCTACGTCCCCTTCACTAACGGATTTAGCAATTTACAGCGACTCCAAGCCTTGCTGGGATCCGAAAGCCCCTGCTCTGGTGCTGACTGCCCTTTGTATACTGCTCCAGACCCCCGGATACACACAGCCTCCGTGGCCCTTCCAGCAACCTCCAGACAGTCCCACTGCAGATCTTCACCACTGTCTGCTGACCTTGCTGACTCCGTCTGGGCACACAGCCACAGACCAACTCTAGGCCTTCTGTCACTTTTCCTGCTGTTTCCTCCTTTACTACCTTCACTTTCACTTTCTTAACTCCTCTACTTAGCTCCTCACTCCTGCTCCTCCCTGAGCTATCTCCTGAGCTCATCTGCACTCAAGCCCTGCCTGGGCTAATCTGCCTGGTTTCTTCCTGCCTCCAGAGCTGTGAGCTCCTTGGTGGGCGGAGCCAACCGCCTGGCCCACCCCCTGGTGTGCATCATCAGACTCCTGGAGGAAGGCAACAAGGATTTTTGGGTTAGCTGGTGTACCTACAGGGAATGTGGGGTGCGTGTGTGTTGTTATCTGTGTCCCCTGGCTTGCCCAGGGCGACACATTCCCCCTTAGCAAAACGCAGACCGTCCTCGGGCTGCCCGTCCAACACCGGTTTTATTTTCCTTTTGTTTTTCTGAAAAGGTAAACGGTATAACATTATAAACGGTAAATTATATACATTTTTAATCACAACTCTTCCCAAGACGGGAGGCACATTTACTTTTAACGTTACAACGGTGTACGGTCACGGTTTCCGCTCTCTCCCACCCAAGCAACCTGGCCCTGATGCTGCCCCTAAAACCCAGGCAGCACCCCTTGACCCACAGTCCAGCACAAGTTACCCGAGCGGGATCTGTCCTTCCCCTCCAGAGGGTGGCCACCGGTTCCTTTGGTGGCTGGGCCCTGGCCTGCTCTGCTCAGGGCCCTCCCTCCAACCTGCCTCTCCGGAGGCGGCATTGCGGAAACGGTAACGGTACCCAACATATTTACAAGCCACTTAACGTTTGTGGTGCCCTGCAAGTTCACGGGCTTGTCCATGGATAGTTCCCATGCCAATTAAACTTTAAACGGTCCCCACGGGGACAACGGTGCCGGCTCCTGCCGGTTCAATCACAAGGCCAATCAACAAACAAATCAGGTGACTTCTTCGGTAATTTCACTTATCATTTCAAACTTTTTAAACTTTTTCAAACAAACAGCAACACTCTTTTACATTTGCGGGCCCCTTTCACTCATAGAACGGTCTCCCTGTACCTAAGTGGGGGTCTACCTAGATTGGAACGGGTGGACCTTCGGGGCCCGGTGTCAGTGGTGCTAGACAGTGGGGTAGAGGGAACAATCGGTTCCTCCTCCCTGCTACAGTGTGGGGCAGGCGGAGGTGCAGGGGGGCTGGGTACAGGTTCATCCCTGGGCACTGGCACTGGTTCTGGCTCACGGTTAACCGCTTCCACTACTTCTTCATCCACGGGTTGTGGGAACAGTATCACTGGAAGAATCACCGCGCCGTTCTGTGTAGGCCAGTCTGCTGGGAAGTCACCCATTACAGTGTGGATTACCTCTGCTGCCTTCTCCACTGGTGGAGGAACCGGTACTTCAGCCTCTGCCTTCAGCGCTGGGGGGCATTTTTTTAGATGGTCCCGGGAAACTGTGGCTAGGGTGTCCCCTTGGTCACGACTGATCTGGTAGGTCTTCCCATCTCCCCATTCTGTGGGTTGTATGACATAAGGGACTTGCTCCCACTGATCATCCAGCTTGTGGGTTTTTCTCTTCCGTTTCAGCACCACATCTCCTGGCTGGAAAGGACCTGCGGGCGCCTTCTGGTTGAACCGGTGCTCCTGCTGCTCTCGACTTCGACTGAGGTTTTTCTCCACATACTCCTGGATTTGCTGGTACTGTGCCCTCCTCCGACTTTCCCACTCTGCCGTTGAAGGGAGTGCTTCCGGGGCTTCCAACCCCATCTCCAGATCCACCGGCAGGCGGCCAGGCCGAGCCCTCATCAGATACGCTGGGGTGCACTTCGTCGAACTGGACGGGATATTATTGTACATGTCGACCAAGTCAGGTAGCTTTTCCGGCCACATGTTCCGTTCTTCCAGCGGTAGAGTCTTGAGGAGCCCCAGGACCAAGTGATTCATTTTCTCACACATGCCGTTGGTTTGGGCGTGGTACGGAGTGGTCCGGATCTTCTTGCAGCCGTACAACTGGCAGAATTCGTGAAACACCTCTGCTTCAAAAGCCGGGCCTTGGTCAGTCAGCACCTTCTCGGGGTACCCATGGGGTCGGCAGAAATAAGCCTGGAACGCTCGAGCAGCGGTTCGACCAGTTAGGTCCTTAACGGGGACTACCACCATAAATCTTGAGTAGTGGTCTACCATGGTCAATGCGTAGGTGTACCCACTTCGGCTAGGGGTGAGCTTGACATGGTCCAGGGCAACCAGCTCCAGCGGCTGATGGGTGACTATGGGATGTAACGGTGCCCTCTGGCTAGTCTCGTCCTTCCTCCTCAGTGTACAAGGACCACACTCTCGACACCAGGCTTCCACCGATTCACGCATCCCACTCCAATAGAACCGCTCCCTCAACAGCATCTCCAGCTTCTTCCACCCGAAGTGGCCAGCACCATAATGGTATGCCCGCAGGACAGTAGCGACATCAGCTTGAGGAACGATTAACTGGCATATTTTCTCATGGGTCTTTGGGTTGATCAGCTCACAGTACAGCCTCCCTTGGTGTAGGTAAAGCCGTTTCCGTTCTTTCCACAAGCGTTGGGCTTCGGCTGGAGCGGCAGGGTCTATTCCCATAGCACCTCGTTCCACTAGAGTCTTGACAAGGCGGACAGCCGGCGCTTGATCCTGGGCGTCTCGCCACTCTTGACTAGGCCGCGGGTCCAGATCCACCCTTTGCTGACAGACTTGTACCCTCTCAGTAGGCAGCTGGTGAAACGCAGGCAACTCGATCTCCTCGAGGTCGTCATCCTCGCACCCCTCTTCTGACAAATGGGGCATCCGGGAGAGTGCATCAGCATTTATGTTGACACGACCAGCTCGGTACTTTATGGTGAAATCATAGTTGGCTAGCCGGGCTACCCACCGCTGCTCCAGCACGCCCAACTTGGCCGTGTTCAGGTGAGTCAGCGGATTGTTGTCCGTAAACGCGGTGAATTTGGCTGCCGCCAAGTAGTGGCGGAACCGCTCTGTGATAGCCCACACCAACGCCAATAGCTCGAGCTTGAAGGAGCTATAGTTCTCAGGGTTCCTTTCGGTCGGCCGGAGTTTTCGGCTAGCGTAGGCAATCACCTTCTCCTTTCCATCCTGGACCTGGGATAGGACCGCTCCTAGCCCCACGTTACTGGCGTCCGTGTGGAGGATGAACAGGCTCCCATAGTCAGGGTACGCCAGGACCTCTTCTCCGGTCAAGGCCGCCTTTAACTGGCAAAAGGACTCCTCATGCTTGTCTTCCCACGACAGTGGGGTTCCAATGGGTCTACCACCTTTGGTCTGTCCCACGAGGAGATCTTGCATGGGGGCAGCCATCTTCGTGTACCCCTTTATAAAGCGCCGATAGTACCCCACCAGACCCAGAAACTGCCTTACTTCCCTCACTGTAGTTGGTCTCGGCCAGCTCTGGATGGCAGTAATCTTCTCAGGGTCGGGGGCGACACCATCCGCACTCACCACATGCCCGAGATACTGCACTCTGGGTTTCAGCAGGTGGCATTTTGAGGGCTTCAACTTCATCCCGTACTTGGCAAGGGACGCGAACACCTCAGCCAGGTGCTCCAGATGGGCTTCATACGTCTGGGAATAAACAATCACATCATCCAAATACAGCAGGACGGTCTCGAAGTTTAAATGTCCCAGACAGCACTCCATCAACCGTTGGAAGGTCCCAGGGGCATTGCACAGCCCAAAGGGCATGCTATTGAATTCGCAGAGCCCCATCGGGGTGGTGAAGGCGGTCTTCTCCCGGTCCTCTGGGGCTACGGCCACTTGCCAGTATCCACTGGTGAGGTCAAGGGTCGAGAAGTAGTTTGCAGTTCTCAGTGCAGCCAAAGACTCTTCAATACGAGGTAAGGGATAGGCATCTTTATGGGTTATCTGGTTGATCTTCCGGTAGTCCACACACATCCGCATGGTACCATCCTTCTTCTTGACCAGTACCAACGGAGCGGCCCAGGGACTACAGCTGTCCCGAATAACCCCTGCCTCCTTCATATTCCTCAACATATCTTTGGCACACTGGTAATGTGCGGGGGGAATAGGTCTATACCTCTCTTTGATAGGGGGATGTTCACCTGTGGGAATGTGGTGTTGGACCCCCTTGATCCGCCCAAAGTCTAGGGGGTGCTTACTGAAAACCTGTTCGTACTCCTGCACCACCCTGTGTACCCCGGCCCTGTGATGTGTAGGGGTATCATCAGTGCCTACATGTAGCTGTTGGTGCCACTCCTTTGTGTCCCCCTGAGGTGGGGAAGTGCTGGGGGTAGGTGGGAGTGTGGATGGACTAGCTTTATGGATAGTGTGAGGGTCCAGGGTGAGCAGCTTGGCAATGTTGGCATACCGGGGGAGCCTGACTTCTTCCTCTCCACAGTTCAACACTCTCACGGGCACTCTCCCTTTCTTCACATCTACCACCCCTCGGGCGGCCACTACAGTGGGCCAGTGTTCGGAGGGCATGGGCTCCATCATCGCAGGGTAGTCACGCCCCTGAGGCCCTACTGCTGCCCTACACCAGATCATCATCTCACTCCTAGGGGGCACAGTCAATGGAGCAACATCCATCACTCTCACTCCACCAATCTCCCCTCCTGTTGAGCTTACATGCTGGCGGTACATCAGGGCGCGGATCTCACGCTGCACAGCCCTCTGCCGGCTCCCCGCCGCTGTGGCGGCTAGCTGTTGCAATAGGTTCAACACATCAGCCATGCAGTGTTCCATCACATTGGTTCCCAGCACTATTTTCGGGTTATGATCACTGGGTTCATTCAAGATCACAATCATACCCTGGTGTTGCAGTTCAGCTTGCCCCACTGTCATAGCCACTTGTTTATACCCCACCTGGGTCAATGGAAGTCCGTTAGCGGCAATCAAATTTATACTATTGTCTGGAGGCGCCAGCTCGTCCGTGGCCCAATACTGCTGATACAACGTGTACGGTATGGTAGTTACCTGTGATCCAGTGTCCAAGAGAGCCATCACTGGTATGCCGTCCACAGCCACGGGGATGATAGGGCGGGCCCCGACATATCGGTCTCGCCAGTCCGGGGGGCCACAGTGTTCTACTCCTGAGGATTGGCCCGGGGCCCCAGGGGTTGCTCGTTTAACGGGCACTGTCGGTAATAATGGCCCGGCTTACGGCACTTGTAGCAGATTGGGGGTCTGTTCCGTGGGTTGTTAGCGCTTCTCCGCTGCATCCAGGGAACATCTTCAGGACTGTCAGCAAGCTGTATCTGCACTGGAGGCTGAGATCTGGTCAGAGGTTGTAGCGCAGCAAGGATCTTGGCAAGGTCTCCGTCCATGCGACGGACCTGGGCTGCCAGCTCTTCTACTGTGCTGCTCGGGGCTGCAGGCATTAAAGAGGTTGGTTTGGCTGAGGCCGCCACAACAGGAGCTGTCTCGACGGGCCACGGGACGGCTTCCAGAATTTCAGCAGCTGGGGGCTGTAGTGCTTTAATAGCCCGCTCCTTTAACACAGCAAAGTCCACATCAGGGTGTTCCAGGGCCCACAGCCGGAGTTGTTTACGATCCTCAGGGGACCTCATCCCCTGCGCAAATTGCTCCACTAACATCTTGTTGCTATCCGCCTCATTGATAGAGTTCACCCGCTTCAGCGTGCGGAGGGCGGTCTGCAGACGTAGGGCATAGTCCCGAATGCTATCTCCAGCTCGTTGCCGGCACTGGTAAAACTGCATCCTCAGCTCAGCTTCAGTCCGGGTCTCGAAGGCAGTCTGTAGCTTCTCGAAGATGGTGGCTACAGAGAGTCGGTCCCCCTCGGCCCAGGTCTCCGCTTCCTGCTCCGCCGCACCGGTTAACTGGCCTAGCACTATCGCTGCACGTTGCTTATCAGTCAGGGGGTACAGCTCTAGCAACGGGTTAAGCTTTTTCCGGAAGGCCTGTAGGGCATCCGGTTTCCCGTCATACCGCGGTAGCCAGGCAGCTCCGGGCGCATAGGGCAAGGAAAACGGCATGACCGGAGCAAGCGCGGGGGCCGCGGCACCTCCCGCCGGTACGACCGGGACCTGGGCAGGCCCATTCCCATCCACGGGTGCCGCGGCGGCTGCGACCACCGCTCCTCCAGCGGCTCCGTCGGGCGCAGACATCTTGTTTCCGTCCCCCTTAGCTCTTTCCGGCCCCTCCTCTCTCGGGGCGGGGTTTTGGCCTTCGCGCCTCTACTGCTCGAGAAGACGCTCGAGCGGGAACTTTTCGCGCCAAAGATGGCGGCTCCTGAAATTTTTCTGCCGGATGCCTCCGGCGGTAACAAGGCGCACCTCTACCTGACGGCAGAGCGGTAAGATCCTGTTCGTGACGCCAAGTTGTCGCGGGCGGGGAGGAGGGTGTCAGCACACCGCGCTCACCCCTTCTGCTCGGGTCCGGCAGCTGCTCCCGGTGGCTCGAGGTGTGGGCCGGATCCCGGGGTTTCTCGAGCGACACTCCTCGCCCGTGAGTGAAAGGGGGGTTTTGTTTGTGGTTGGGTGTGGGGATTGTTATAGTTCGTGACGCCACCCACGGTTGTGGTGATTGCACCACCGCTGCTCAGTATGGGGGTCCCGGGGATGGTGATGCGGAGCAGCCAGGTGTTGTGTTGCCCCCTCCGTGGGTAGGGGTTGGTGATCCCGGGGCCCAGTGTGGTGCAGGGGCGCAGGGGCAGCGCTGTGCCTTGCGGCACTGAGGTACTCACTCAGCCAGTAAACACGACACAGTTCTCGGTAAACAAACGGCTGGTTGGACGGGTCCCTCGGACGGTTCACGGTGCTGCGGTTCCCTGCAGTTAGCGGTGACGGTCTCTTCCCTGCACCTTTGAAATGTCTGTTTGGTAGCGGTGGATTCCCACCGGTTACCCGCTCCCCGACTGCAATCTGTGCCGGAGGAGCTCCACACTTTGCCCGCAGGCGCCGGCCCTGGGAAACTGGTGCCTTGGCAGTGGCGGTGTTTCCCCGTTATGGTTGGACCTTTGCCGTCAATCAGGACTTGCTTGTTGGGGGATCTACGTCCCCTTCACTAACGGATTTAGCAATTTACAGCGACTCCAAGCCTTGCTGGGATCCGAAAGCCCCTGCTCTGGTGCTGACTGCCCTTTGTATACTGCTCCAGACCCCCGGATACACACAGCCTCCGTGGCCCTTCCAGCAACCTCCAGACAGTCCCACTGCAGATCTTCACCACTGTCTGCTGACCTTGCTGACTCCGTCTGGGCACACAGCCACAGACCAACTCTAGGCCTTCTGTCACTTTTCCTGCTGTTTCCTCCTTTACTACCTTCACTTTCACTTTCTTAACTCCTCTACTTAGCTCCTCACTCCTGCTCCTCCCTGAGCTATCTCCTGAGCTCATCTGCACTCAAGCCCTGCCTGGGCTAATCTGCCTGGTTTCTTCCTGCCTCCAGAGCTGTGAGCTCCTTGGTGGGCGGAGCCAACCGCCTGGCCCACCCCCTGGTGTGCATCATCAGACTCCTGGAGGAAGGCAACAAGGATTTTTGGGTTAGCTGGTGTACCTACAGGGAATGTGGGGTGCGTGTGTGTTGTTATCTGTGTCCCCTGGCTTGCCCAGGGCGACACAGGTGCATTAAGACACCTGTCACTCTGCAGTGAGACACACCCCCACGCTACCAATCATAGGCGCATGTGGGCGGGGAAAGCAGGGAATATGAGATGGCTGTGTGCAGAGCACAGCGCGCCCGCCGGTATAAAGACTCGGTCACGCTGTGCAGGCCGGCCAATCACTGCAATTCCACAACTAACAGGGCTGTGGCATTGCAGTGGTCTGCCAGCCAATCCCTGCATGAGGGCTGGCTCTCAAAAGAGCGCCAACATGCAGGGATGAAGACCACGAGTACAGCACGAGTATCGCGAGATTACTCGGTCACCGCCGAGTAGCCCGAGTACAGTGATACTCGTGCGAGTACCGAGTAGTGACAAGCATACTCGCTCATTCCTGTTCATTTTGATTAGGCAATACAGTGATTGCAGATCCTTTGCCTGTTGCTGGCTAGATTACAATGCCTCCTGGTAGACTAGGTGGGGCAAACTCCTGATTCCACAGTCATTCTCTCTGAGTGACTACACAGCCTCTTCACCTGCTCCGGATGCCTTTCCTCCCTGAACCTGTCTTTGCACCTTTGCAAACACTTATCAGCAACAACGTCCGTCCACGTCTTTGTCCCACCACAGTATCCTGCTGCCTCTACCTCAGGCCTTGGAGCAATAATAAGAACTTGGAGCGTTAATACGCAGCCACCCACCGACAGGTCAAAACAATAAAAGGCCACATTTCCAGACTGTTTTCCCTACAAATGTTGACGATTAGGCTTGTGGACACTGATGATTTCCGCAACCTGATGGCAGTGGCCGTCCCTTGGTACCTGATCCCCAGACCTCACTATTTCTCACAGTGTGGTGTCTCCACTTTACACAACCTCGTGTCCCTTAACATCACACGTGCCTCACTGTCATTTTGTCTAGGCCTCACACTGACGGCAGATTCTCACCAGTTTACTTATTAATACCGCTAGTAAGGGACGGGGAAGTAGATGTGCTGCTCATGGTGCATGCACGTTGGTCAGGTGAAACTGTGCCTGCGGCATGAGCACAACAAAAATGTTCATACCCCAGACCAACCATATTATACCACTTAGCATGTTGGCGTGAGACAACACTTCTGAAGACTGAACAGTCTCAAAAGGTTGTCGATTGGTAGGCAGATGTTTTTAAAATGATCCCAGAATGTAAATCAGTATCTCCTCTACATTTATTGCTGTGTGTACAATCCCTCCTCTGAATTCCAGATAGTCCTTGCAATAAGTGCATAAGCTGTACCAGGGAAGGAGGCTGAATCTTTTTACAATTCGCACAAAATGTAGTCACAGGCTCTCCTCTTCTGCATATCTTGCTGCGTGTACAATCCCTCTGTCACAAGGAGATTTTTGCAGGCCTCACCACCTGTCATGGTAATGTCAGGATCTGTGGATGGAATATTATTCTCTTTTAAGTGGAGAGCCACAAGCATGGGTCTTTTTCTTGCCCTTTGAAACTCCCATATTTTTGACTGTGGACGGGTTTTTCTCGGCTCTCAGGCTCATCAATGATGATCCAGATAGAACATCTTTTGTGGCATTTAAGATCCGTTCTCTACAACAGGGGAATCGACCTGCAGAGGATTATTGCTCTGAATTACAGCACTGATTCACGGACCCATAGTGGAACGACTCTGCCCTGATAAGCCAGTTTTTCCAGGGGTTGTTTGAGAGGGCAAAGGAGGTGTTGGTTATGTATGAGACTCCTCCTTCTTTAGGCTATGTGCGCACTAGAGATGTGAAGTTTCTCGAGAAAATCTTCTCGAGAAACTTCTGGGAGTGAAAGATTTGCTGACCTCCGGAAAAAATCCGCGGCAAAACCGCATGCGGATTTGCCGCGGATTAGCCGCGATTTTCCCGCGGGTGGTTCCCTGCGGATTTTTGCAGTCTGTACTGCAGAAATCCGCGGGATACCTGCGGATTTAATGGACATGTTCATTTTCTCAAGAAACTTTCTCGAGAAACTTTTCTCAAGAAACTTTCTTGAGAAAAATCCGCACCAGTGCGCACAGCTTTTTTTTTTCTCATAGAATTTCATGGGAAATGTCTGCACAAAGATTGCAGACATTTCTCAAGAAATTTCCGCGGCAAATCCGCGGGTAAATCCGCGGGTATTTTGCTCTAGTGCGCACATAGCCTTAGAGTGTGCTATGTCCTTGGTAATACGTATTGATCACCGATTTCAGCAGAGGACCCATGAATCTAAGGCTATGTGCGCACGTGTGCGCTCTGCACCGCACCGAAAATGTGCGCTTCAGAGTGCAGCTGAAAAGCTGCGT
The DNA here is from genome assembly GCF_048569485.1 of Anomaloglossus baeobatrachus. Taxonomy (NCBI): domain Eukaryota; kingdom Metazoa; phylum Chordata; class Amphibia; order Anura; family Aromobatidae; genus Anomaloglossus; species Anomaloglossus baeobatrachus. The sequence goes on from NC_134353.1 coordinate 630,522,408, forward strand.
TCTGAAGCGCATGGTGCCGGCAGATTTGTGCGCTCTGCATGCTGCCTCTCCCTATAGACAGCATGCAGAACGCACGAAAGAAGTGACATGTCACTTCTTAGAACGCAGCGATTCGGCAAGCAGCCGAATCGCTGCGTTCTAACATGCCACGTGCGCACGGCCCCTGCACAATCTCCATAGATTGTGCAGGGGACGCAGGACGCATGCAGTTACGCTGCGGTGCAGAACGCAGCGTAACTGCATGTAATACGCACACGTGCGCACATACCCTAAGTCATCTGGGGAGCAGGTTTCTGTACCTGTATTACCTTCCGAGCCCATGTGGCTCAGATAAATGTCCTGTGGGGGGGAATAGTGTCCACTTCAATAAAAAAGGATGGAGTCTGGTTTTTTTCTGTGGCAAAAAGGGAAACTTTATCGGTGTCTGTCCCTTCATTGCCCAGGGAAAAACGGCAGTCGGAAAATTCCTAGACCCAGGTTGTTTGGGAGATCCCATCCTGTGACAGTAATTAACGACCATAAGAATCCTCTCTACCTTGAGTCTGCAAAGCATCTTAGGCTATGTGCCCACGCTGCGGAAAATGCGCGGATTTTGCCGCGGATTTCTCGCGGAAAAGCCGTGGATTTTCCAGAAATCTGCAGCACAGCTATTCCCCAGCCATTTCTATGGCATTTGGGAAATGCTGTGCCCACGCTGCAGATTTTTCCGCAGCGGAAATCGTGCGGATTTTCGTGCGGAAAAATCTGCAGCATGTCAATTATTGTTGCGGATTTTCGTGCGGATTTTACCTATTCAGTTGAATTAAAAAAAAAAAAAAAAAAAAAAAAAAAAAAACGCAAAATCCGCAATAAAATTCGCGTCAAATCCGCACAAACTCCGCACTTATGAAAAAACTTATGCGGATTCCGGGGAAAAGCTGCGGATTTTGGTGCAGAAAAATCCGCAAATACAGAGTCCTGTGGGCACATAGCCTTACACCGATGGTCATTTTTTTTTTAACAGTTTTCATTTCTTTGTAACTTATCACCTCTGTTCTAAAAACGTTAAGGCCGATGCTTTGTCCAGGAGTTTTCCTGGGAGGGGAACTCTGAGGAACCTGTCGTAATTCTTCAGATGGGAGTGGTGGTGTAGGCGCTTAGTACTGAGCCAGTAGATACTGCCAGCAGTCACAGTATCACTTCCATAATGTATATAGACTACTGAATGTGCATTATTACTTAAAAAAGACACCAATAAATTGTGTCAGTATGTATAAGAACGCCAAAAAATGTGACCACAAAACATTTTTGTTTAGAAATCTGTACTTCATTGTTACATATTCAAGATAAACAACAAAGGATGGGGAAGAAACAGTGCTGATATAGGGGGGTCAGGGGGGTAGGGGTCCATATTGAAAGAATGGTGTTTCATAGTTATTGATCTTCCTGATATCCAACATAAAAGGTCAGAGCCACTCAAAAGAAATATTAATTGGCGTTATAATGGCAAAATGATTGTAGATGGTCCTGTCTAATAAAACCATTATATTTTGGAGAAGTGTTATTGAAAAAGAAAAAAAACCAGTACCATTTTGTACTCTGACCCACATATCTCAGCACTGTTTCTTCCTTAGCCTTTGTTTTTATCTCTAATATGTAACAATAAAGTAAAAATATCAAAATTGAAAAATAATGTTTTGTGGTCACATTTTTTGGAGTTATGAATGTGCATTATATATAGGTGATACTGCAACTGCTATGTATACATTATTTAGGTAATACTGAGACTCCTGTATATATGTTACATAGGTGATACTACCAGCAGTCGCAGTATCACCTGTAAATTGTAAAGACTGCTGTATGTACATTAAATTGGTGATAGATGATATTGCTCGCAGAATCAATGTAACATACATACAGCAGTCGCAGTATTGCCTATATAATGCACATACAGCATTCTATATACATTATATAGGCAATACTACGATTGCTGTATATACGTAACACAGGCGATACTGACTAGCGTTATATGCAGTACATAGAGGATACTGTTGTCAGCAGTCGCAGTATCACCTATATAATGTACATAGAGAAGCCTGTATACAATTTATAGGCGATACTGCGACTGCTGGCAGAATAACCTATGTAATGTATATACAACAGTGGCAGTATCGCACATTATTTATTATATATATATATATTAGTGTCTTTTCTTAATAAACAAATCTCTAACTACTCTTGATCACTCCCCATTAGGCTGGGATGGCAGTGTCTACCACTACATTCAGTAGCTACGGGCATATGTGCTGACAGGGCCATTAGACTGCTGTATGTACATATAATAGCTGATACTGTGACTGCTGGCAGTATTGTCTATGTAATAGTACGTACCCATGATGTGGAGACACTGCGTTTTAGAGCTGACTTTCACTGTGTTCTCCTGCTGAGAACACTCGCATCTCCCCAAGCAAAAATTGGCATGCCGTGGCACAGAAAGCAGGGATTCATGTCAGTTTACACTGTGGAAAAAAGATGCACATTGTGCAGGAGATTTCTAAAAACCCCATCCACTGTAATTGTATTGTACAACGCAGCGTTTTGTAAGCAGCAAAAATAAGGACCGTCCAAAATGCTGCAAACCCTGATCGTGAGAACACGGCCTCATGTACATACAGCAGTCACAATATCACACCTATATAATGCACATACAGCAGTCTATAAACAATTTATAGGTGATACTGCGACTATTGTATGTGCATTAAAAAAGTTTCCATATTGAAAGTAACTTACCCAGGTGCCTGAGATGGGGAGGATGGAGAGCTGCAGCGCGTCCAGGCCGGGTCCAGACCGAGTCCAGTGTGGGTCCAGTGTCCAGTCCGAGTCCAGGGTCCAGTTCAGGTCTAGGCCGAGTCCAGGCCGGGTCCAAGGTCTAAGGTCCAGGCTCAAGGTCGGGTCCAAAGTCCAGGCCGGGTCCAGGATCCCGGCCAGGTCCAGAGTCAGGTGTGGGGTGTGCAGAGGAGCAGTACCCCAGCACTGGTGAGGAGAGGTCAAACTCCACCTACAAAAAGATGTTCTGACGCTGGTATTGGCCAGCATCAGACAGAAAGAGCCCTGTGCGTGCTGCGGAGCCCATATTAGTAGAGCGAGCACCACTGCTCAGACACAGGCCGCCACCAGTGGTTTACACCCACAGACAATGGCCACCGTGGTCAGAGTCTTAACAGGGTCAGCGGCTAGAGTCTTAAAGAGACCGGCGGCCCACTATACGTACTTTCACCGCGGCCCAGAGAGCAAATGTCCCTTGAGCAAGATTGTCATTCCAGGCAGCACAGCATCTTACCTAGGATCTTCTCAGGCCTATTCGCCCCCACAAGAAAGAGCTGCCTATATGATTGGGAGTTTCCTACTCTGTGCATGCAGCAAATATTTTGCTGTATTGCAGAGAAGGTACAAGTCTGACAAGTGCATTGCATATGGCAATACACAAAGCACTTGCTATGATGAAAGCTATTTTTACTGAATGCAAATAAATAAGTCTCCTGGGGCGACTGCACATGTTTATTTCCATTAGAAGTACAGTTGACACCAGAAGTTTACATATGCTGCTATCTAAAAAGACACATCTGCGTGTTTTTTTCCCACTATCTGACATGAAATTAGAATAAACCTTTCCAGTTTTAAAGGGAACCAATCATCAGGATTTTTGTATATAACCTAAGGGCGGCTTTGCACGTTGCGACATTGCACGTGCGATGTCGATGGGGTCAAATCGAAAGTGATGCACATCCGGCGTCGCAGTCGATATCGCAACGTGTAAAACCTTTTTGATACGATGAACGAGCGCAAAAGCGTCGTTATCGTATCATCGCTGCAGCCTCCGACATTTCCATAATGCCGATGGTGCGACAGGTACGATGTTGTTCCTCGTTCCTGCGGCAGCACTGTACATCGCTGTGTTTGAAGCTGCAGGAGCGAGGAACATCACCTTACCTGCGACCCGGCTGCAATGAGAAGGACAGAGGTGGGCGGGATGTTTACATCCTGCTCATCTCCGCCCCTCCGCTTCAATTGGCAGTCTGCCGTGTGACGTCGCTGTGACGTCGAACGACCCGCCACCTAAGGAAGGAGGCGGGTCGCTGGCCAGAGGGACGTCGCACGGCAGCTATGTGCGTATGAAGCTGCCGTAGCGATAATCGCTACGGCAGCTTTCACTAGATATCGCACGTGCGACGGGGGCGGGACTATCGCTGCAGCATCGGTAACACATTGTTACCGATGTCGCAACGTGCAAAGCCCGCCTAAAGCCAGTGCTATACTGGCACTATCAGGCTGATTCTCTACATACCTGTAGTGGTCAGTTCAGATGTATAGATTTTGAAACCCAAGAAAGTTTATAAAATCATCAGCTGAGTATATTACCCAGATTGCCAGCACACCAGGGCAATTGGGAGGAGCCGGGTAAAGTGCCAGAATTGTCGCATCTAATGGATGCGACAATTCTGGTGTGGTTCCGGGTTGCTATTTTTAGGCAGGAGGCTCAATAACCATGGGCCTCCCCAGCCTGAGAATTTTAAAAAAGCTGCATGGAGTCCCTTGTATTTTGATACACAGCCAAAATAACACGCACAGCTGGGGGCTGCAGCCTGTAGCAGTCTGCTTTATCTGTGCTTGGTATCAATATACGTGGGACCCTACGTCATATTTTTTTTTATTATTACAATCCACAACCAGATTATTTATGGGTTTCAATAAATGGCGAAAAAACAAAATGGCGCAAATTATTATTTTTCTTTATTATTACTTATTTTTATTGAATATTTTTATTGAAACCCATAAAAAAAAGTAATAAAAATGTAATGCTGAGGCCATGTTCACACGTAGCATAAATGCTGCGTATTTTGCTGCAGGTATCCGCAACACAATAACAATCTCATCTGATTATTGCGTGTTTGCTGCATTTTTTGTGTTTTGGCCCTCTTTCTGCTCTTCAAAAGTTGGTAGGTATGAAGCTGTATATAGGGGTACACTAAATATGGAAGCTGTATACAGGGCCGCACTACACATGGAAGCTGCATACAGGGTCACACTACACATGGAAACTGTATACAGAGGCAAACTGCATATGGAAGATGTATACAGGGAACATTACACATGGAAGCTATATACTGGACCTCACTACACATGGAAGCTGTATACAGGGCCACACTACACAAGAAAGCTGTATACTGGGCTTTACTACATATAGAATCTATATACAGGGGCTTAGGAGTAATGCATACCATAGTAAGGAGGGTTAGACGTCGGCCGAGTGGGGGCGCCCACACACCGTTTCTTTCTTACGGCGCCAACCCCCACGTGATAGGTAGGGACAGAGATTAACAGCTAGCTTTATAGGGTAAGGGTAGGTTTTCCTATTGTGGTGTTTCGGGTTCTTTCTTCTTTCTTTCTGGTTCTTTGTCAGGGGGTGATTTTAACTCATTATTGTAGATGGAGGGTATGAGTATGGTCAATGCCCTATTTTTGAAATATTTGAAACCTTTGGTACAAACTTATACATCTGTTGCTAACATCTTTAATTTTGATTTTCTTGCTGAATTGGCTGTTTTTGAGTTTCATGAAAAAGTATAGCACTATGAGTGAAACCACCATGTATCTGAGTGATACACCGCATATGTATGGAGCTATTGTCCTCCAGGAGTGTATCAAAGTAAGTGTGGTGATTTAGCTAGGTGATCACCGCTGATCACCCTGGACACAGCCTTCCACATAGCGGCATTATACCCCTCATCCATAGGATTCCAGTATACCTCCCTCATTCCTTCTCAGGATAATTATTAAAGTCTTTATATTAAGAAAATATTCTGCTTTCTTCATATACCAAATAGTTTCTTTTTGATGAAGGCAAATGACCAAAACGTCAAAAATCAAAATAAATATCAGTTTCAGCATCATCCATTTGTTTCTCATTTCTTCATATGAGTGCCAGGATTTTTCTTTATAACTATCAGAAGACAGAGCAGCTCTGGAACTGAGCATTTCCGCTGCCTGCTGCCGCCTCCGGGACAGAACATCTGACTGGCGGGGGTGCGGTGTGTCGCACCCCGTCTAATCAGACATTGATGACCTATCCTAAGGACAGAAGTAATGTCAAAGTAGTGGACAACCTCTTTAATTAGCGGTCATGTCTGACACACATATGATATACCACATGGGCATTTCATCAAGTACAGTTAGGTCCAGAAATATTTGGTCAGTGACCGAATCTTTGTTATTTACTTTTGATTTAAAATGAAACAACTGAGATGCAATTGAAGGGGAGACTTTCAGGTTTAATTAAATGGGTTAAAAATAGGAATTGCAGAAATTTTTCTACAAAGCCTCCTCATTTCAGAGGCTCAAAAGTAACTGGACAAATGTACTTTACCATAAAAAAATGTTCGTTTTTAACAGTTTGTATACAATCCTATACAGGCAATGACTGCCTCAAGTCTATAAGCCATGGATGTCACCAAATGCTGAGTTTCCTTCTTGGTGATGCTTTGCAAGGTCTTTTCTGCAGCCGACTTCAGTTGTTGCGTGTTTGTGGGTCTTTCTGCTTTAATTCTTTTCTTAAGCATGTAAAATACAGCTCGATGATTGACTTGACCATTGCACAATATTCCACTTCCTTGCCTTAAAAAAAATCCTGGGTTGCATTTGCAGTATGTTTTAGGTTACTGTCCATCTGTACTGTGAAACACTGCTGCATTTGGTTGAATCTGAGCAGAAAGTATAGCCTTGTAAACTTCAGCATTTATCTGGCTGCTTCTGTCTTTTATCACATCATCAATAAACACTAGTGACCCAGTGGCAGTGGAAGGTATGCATACTCATGCCATCACACTGCCTCCAGCATGTTTTACAGAGGATGTGGTGTGCTTTGGATCATATTCCATTCCAAGAACTCCCTACTTTCTTCTTCCCATTATTCTATTCAAAGTTGATTTTAGTTTAACCTGTCTAATGAATGATTTCCCACAACTGGGATGGCTTCTTTACATGTTTTTTTTTAGATTTCTAAAGTCTAAACTTGTCTATTTTTAAGCCTGATTAGTGGTTTACACCTTGTGATGAACCCTGTGTATTTGCTCTCATGACGTCTTCTCTTTATAGTAGACTTAAAACATTGAAACACCTACTTACTGGAGAGTGCTCTTCACTTGGGTGGATGTTGTGAAGGGGTTTTTCTTCACCATAGAAAAGATTCTGCAATCATCCTCCATTGTTGCCTTCTGTAGACACCAGGCCTTTTTGAGTTCCCAAGTACACCAGTGTGCTATTTCTTTTGCAGAATACACCAAATCGTTGACTTGGCCACACCAAGCATTTCTGCTCTCTAATGGAGTTCCTATTTTTTACATCCTATTTATGGTTTGTTATTCTTCCATTGAAAGCTTTATTGAATGCATGTCGTGTGATCACAGCAATAGCTTACAAATGCAAATGCCACACCTGGAATCAGCTGCAGTCGTTTTGGCTGCTTAACTGATGATAGATTAACGAAGGAATAACCCATGCAGCCCATTAAAGAATTTTGAAATAATTGTCCAAATACCTTTGGTCCCTACGAAAAAAAGGCAGCTACAGAATAAAGAGCTGTAATTCCTAAATCCTCACTCAAATTAGCATGTGAATATCCTCAAATTAGAGTCTGTACTTTAAGCCCATATTGATTATATAACTGTATCTTAAGTTTTCGTAAGCAGCTAAAATGCCAAAACTTGTGTCACTGGCCAAAGATTTCTGGACCTAACTGTAGATTACACATTTACTATTACAAGTAAAAACCCCTCATAAGATGTGGAAGAAGAGATAGTACAATTCTGAGTGCTAAGGCACAGAAAAGCGTCAGATTTATACGTTGAAGAAAAAAAAAAATCTTTTTCCTGTATACTACAAATTACAACCTATTGTCAGATTTCCTAATAGCTCAGTGTGTTATCAGGTTGATTCCCAAGCAAAAGTTCACTGCTTCGAATTGAGCAGCAGCCATGAAGATTTCCCAAGAAAAGAGAAACCGCATAATCCAGCTCATTGATAGCGGTGTCACATCCAAGAAAATTACCAAACTGCTTCATACGAGTTCCACGATTGTTGGAAGGATCTGAAATGAAGTCCATCCATGCATCCTCTCAAAAGTCAAGAGGTGGACATTTAGGCGAAATATCGGAGTCAAGTCGGCTCGTCACAAGGTCTATTAGTTCTGGCACGATAAACATGGCAGTGAAGGTGACTCATATGTGTGGCGCCCCTGGGCTTCAGGTGCCACAGGGTTTTACACCACTTTTCAGGGATAATATCTATCCCGGGTCAGGAGGTGGTTAACCTGCCGGTGCCTTCACAAAATATACACAAACAACAGCAGGTGCTTACTCACAGGGGGTTGGACTAGGGCAGACAAGGAAACCAGCCATCATGAAGCATGGGACTTCCCCAGTCGCTAGGACAATCACTGGGGGTGGGCACCACAGGGGTTGAAGTAGGCGCAACAATCACACTTTAGACAGAACCATCCTGGGCACTGCTTGGGATAACATCTGGTACTGACAACAGGAGTTAGGGGTACTTTAAACGCTGCAATATCGGTACCGATATTGCTAGCGAGCGTACCCGCCCTCGTCGGTTGTGCGTCACGGGCAAATTGCTGCCCGTGGTGCACAACATCGCTAACACCCGTCACATGTACTTACCTGCCTAGCGACGTCGCTGTTGCCTGTGAACCACCTCCTTTCTAAGGGGGCGGTTCGTGCGGTGTCACAGCGACGTCACACGGCAGCCGTCCAATAGCAGAGGAGGGGCGGAGATGAGCGGCTGGAACATGCCGCCCACCTCCTTCCTTCCTCATTGCCGGTGGACGGAGGTAAGGAGATGTCCGTCGCTCCTGCGGTGTCACACATAGCAATGTGGACGACCTCTCCAACACCAACGATTTTTACTGCTTTGCGATCGTTGAAGGTCGCTTGTATGTGTCACACACTGCGATGTCGCTAACGACGCCGGATGTACATCACAAACATGGTTCTTTTCTTATTCAGTAAAAATTCCTGCTGTTCGCCATCTTTCTGAAAATCTCAGGCAACCATTTCATTCTTGCTCTTATGAGTTTACTGTTATTTTTATTTCATTTTTTTTAAATCCTCCATACGGTTCCAAAAATATAAGCCTTTTTATTTATTGCTACTAGTTATACTCTGCATTTCTTACCCTGTGAGCAAAGTCCCCTTAGGAAGATTCTGCACTAATTAAAAAGGTTCATATATTTGTAACCATGACAGAATAAGAAAAAAAAGACAAATCTATCAGAAGCTCTTTAGTAACTTGGCTCTTAAAGGGAATGTCCGCAAGTTTTTACTATTTAATCTGAGAGCAGCATAATGTGAGCGCTGAGACCCTGATTACAGGGATGTGTCACTTACTAGGCTGTGTACTGTAGTTTCAAAGCAACCAGTGTATAATCAATAGGAGATTTTCACTGCCTGACTAATCTATGAAACACCGACATCACCACTAATTGGCAGGAAGCTGCGCGTCAAAGGTGTGGGCAAGGTTATGCATAGCCCTAAAGTATTAGCTCTGCTACATCAGACAAAAACAAGGCTTTATCAAAACTGCACCAAGCAGCCGAGTAAGTGACACATCTATAGAATCAGACTTTGTCCCTACATTATCCTGATCAGATTGCATAGCAAAGATCTGTTGACAAATTCCTTTTGGTCAGCAACACATTTGATTTTGGCATCTGGGACCAATGTAGAGAAACAGATGAATTCTGCAAAATGGGCTATTGTTAGGCAGTAAGGAGGTAGGGCTGGACATCCCCGCTGTCATAAGGATGGAGGATGACCCTAGCAATCTCAGCAGCAGTGTTTCCACGGATTACTAACTACATTTTCCTTTTATTGATCCTAGAAATGATTGTTCTTTATGCATTAAGCGTTCCACCGTGAAACATTGAACTGATCGTATATTTTATGAAGTCACATTACTAACAGAATTTATCTAAAGCAAAAATGTCCAGTCTACGTTGCATACAGAAAAGATAAAGTATACATCTACTTTGATTTATTGGATAAATATCACATTTACAATATTTATTTTTTGCAGGTAAAAGGTAAAGCTTTATGGATGATGATTTCTTTGCGCAATTGGATTTAGTGGCATCTCAATCATCAGTATCTAAAAAGAAAAACAGAGAGGTAAAACAGACAAAAGATGCTGTAATATGTTACCCAACCAACCAACAATGAGAGATCTACAATATTAACATCGACTCACATTTACAAGTCTCTCCTTGTAAGTTCTATCATCTTCATTCATCTCCCGAACGGGGCATTTTTGGAGGTAGCGTCTACATACAGTGACAGTTTCTTCCGAGTCATAGAGAATACAAGGATCCAGAGCCAAATCGTTAATCCGACTCACTAAATACTCCTTATAATGAGATCTAGGTAAGACAGAAAGTATGGCTTCATTATTACCAACGTTACATATAGATCTGGAATGGTGAATGCTGTATTTTTACATTGCCTTGCAAAAGTATTCGGCCCCTTGAATTTGTCAACCTTTTCCCACATTTCAGGCTTCAAACATAAAGAAAAAAATGTAAATTAATGGTGAAGAATCAACAATAAGTGGGACACAATTGTGAAGGTGAATGAAATATGTTTATTTTAAACATTTTTAAAAAATAGAAAACTGAAAATTAAGGCGTGCAATATTATTCGTCCCCTTTAAGTTAATACATTGTAGCGCCACCTTTTGCTGCGATTACAGCTGCAAGTCGCTTGGGGTATGTCTCTATCAGTTTTGCACATCGAGAGACTGAAATTCTTGCCCATTCTTCCTTTATAAACAGCTCGAGCTGAGTGAGGTTGGATGGAGAGCGTGTGTGAACAGCAGTTTTCAGCTCTTTCCACAGATTCTCGATTGGATTCAGGTCTGGACTGTGGCTTGGTCATTCTAACACCTGGATACGTTTATTTGTGAATCATTTCATTGTAGATTTTGCTTTATGTTTGGGATCTTTGTTTTGTTGGAAGACAAATCTCTGTCCCAGTCTCAGGTCTTTTGCAGACTCCAACAGGTTTTCTTCAAGAATGGTCCTGAATTTGGCTCCATCCATCTTCTCATCAATTTTAACCATCTTCCCTATCCCTGCTGAAGAAAAGCAGGCCCAAAACATGAGGCTGCCACCACCATGTTTGACCGTGGGGATGGGGTGTTCAGGGTGATGAGCTGTATCGTTTGGCATTGTTCCCAAAAAGTTCGATTTTGGTTTCATCTGACCAGAGCACCTTCTTCCACATGTTTGGTGTGTGTCTCAGGTGGCTTGTGGCAAACTGTAAACGACACTTTTTATGGATATCTTTGAGAAATGGCTTTCTCCTTGCCACTCTTCCATACAGAACACATTTGTGCAGTGTATGACTGATTGTTATCCTATGGACAGACTCTCCCACCTCAGCTGTAGATCTCTGCAGTTCATCCAGAGTGATCATGGGCCTCTTGGCTGCATCTCTGATCAGTCTTCTCCTTGTTTGAGATGAAAGTTTGGATGGACGGCCGGGTCTTGGTAGATTTGCAGTGGTATGATACTCCTTCCATTTCAATATGATCACTTGCACAGTGCTTCCTGGGATGTTTAAAGTTGTGGAAATCTTTTTGTAACCAAATCTGGCTTTAAACTTCTTCACAACAGTATCACGGACCTGCCTGTTGTGTTCCTTGGTCTTCATGATGCTCTATGTGCTTTAAACAGAACACTGAGACTATCACAGAGCAGGTGCATTTATACGGAGACTTCATTACACACAGGTGGCTTATATTTATCATTATCAGTCATTTAGGACAACATTGGATCATTCAGAGATCCTCAATGAACTTCTGGAGTGAGTTTACTGAAAGTAAAGGGGACGAATAATATTGCACGCCCCAATTTTCAGGGTTTTTTATATTTTTAAAAAAAGGTGTAAAATAAGCAAAAAAGAGAATTTTGTTTACTTACCGTAAATTCTTTTTCTTATAGTTCCGACATGGGAGACCCAGACCATGGGTGTATAGCTTCTGCCTCCGGAGGACACACAAAGTACTACACTCAAACGTGTAGCTCCTCCCTCCGGGCTATATACACCCCCTGGATGACAATCTAACCAGTTCAGTGCAAAAGCTGAAGGAGGACATCCACCCATAAGTAGAGATAGAGTAAAACTCGGAAAAACCGGAATCTCTATCTACAACAACAGCCGGTGAAACACACGGAACAAGAACTGCCAACAGGCAACAGGGAGGGTGCTGGGTCTCCCATGTCGGAACTATAAGAAAAAGAATTTACGGTAAGTAAACAAAATTCTCTTTTTCTTCATCGTTCCTTATGGGAGACCCAAACCATGGGACGTCTCAAAGCAGTCCATGGGTGGGAAATAAACCAAACTGAGAAGTAGGCAAAACCTAACTTCACAAATGGGCGACAGCCGCCTGAAGGATGAGTCTGCCCAAGCTTGCATCTGCCGAAGCATGAGCATGCACTTGGTAGTGCTTCGAAAAGGTGTGCAGACTAGACCAAGTGGCAGCCTGACAAACCTGCTGAGCCGTAGCCTGGTGCCTGAAAGCCCAGGAGGCACCTACAGCTCTGGTCGAGTGCGCCTTAATCCCTGGCGGTGGGGGCACCTGAGAACACTGGTAGGCATCGGAGATGGCCGACCTAATCCAACGAGCTAGGGTCGGTTTAGAAGCCGAGAGACCCTTGCGCTGACCCGTGGGTAGCACAAAAAGTGAGGTGCACCGCCTAAAAGCGGCGGTGCGTGACACATAGATTCGGAGCGCCCGCACCAAATCCAAGGTATGCAACGCCTTCTCAAAGCGATGCACAGGGGCCGGACAAAGGGAAGGCAACGAAATGTCCTGGTTAAGGTGGAAAGAAGACACCACCTTAGGGAGAAAATCCGGAGTCGGACGGAGAACCACCTTGTCTTGGTGAAACACTAAAAAAGGTGACTCCGAAGAGAGCGCAGCCAAATCAGAGACTCTCCTGAGAGAAGTTATGGCTACTAGAAAAACCACTTTCTGTGAAAGTCTAAACAAAGGAACCTCCCTAAGAGGCTCAAAGGGGGGTTTCTGTAAGGCCGTGAGGACCAGATTAAGATCCCAGGGATCCAAAGGCCACCGGTAAGGAGGAATGAGGTGAGATGCGCCCTGCATGAAGGTGCGCACCTGAGCCAGTCGGGCGATACGCCGCTGGAATAATACCGACAGAGCAGACACCTGTCCCTTGAGGGAATTGAGGGACAGTCCTAGCTGCAGACCGGACTGTAGAAAAGACAGGATGGTCGGCAAGGAGAACGGCCAAGGAGCATGGCCGGAAGAGCGACACCAGGACAGGAAAATCTTCCAAGTCCTGTGGTAAATCTTGGCCGAGGAAGACTTCCGAGCCTGAGTCATAGTGGAGATGACCTCAGAAGGAATGCCTGAAACCGTCAGGATCCAGGACTCAAGAGCCACGCCGTCAATCTGAGAGCCGCAGAATTCTGGCGGAAAAACGGACCTTGAGAGAGAAGGTCTGGGCGGTCCGGGAGATGCCACGGCATTTCTACGGACAGAAGGAGCAGGTCTGGGTACCAAGCTCGCCTGGGCCAGTCTGGAGTAATGATTATGACCCGACGGCCCTCCATTCTGATCTTGTGCAGAACCCTGGGCAAGAGCGCTAGAGGGGGAAACACATAGGCCAGACGGAACTGAGACCAATCTTGAACCAGCGCGTCCGCTGCGAAGGCCTGAGGATCGTGGGAGCGACCCACGTAAACTGGAACTTTGTTGTTGTGCCGGGATGCCATTAGATCCACTTCCGGAGTGCCCCACTTGCGGCAGATTGACCTGAACACTGCCGGATGCAGGGCCCACTCGCCGCTGTCCACGGTTTGACGGCTGAGATAATCGGCCTCCCAGTTTTCTACGCCTGGGATGTGGACTGCGGAAATGGTGGACTTGGAGTCCTCCGTCCACTGAAGGATTCGTTGAACCTCCAACATCGCCAGGCGGCTGCGAGTCCCGCCCTGGCGATTGATGTAGGCAACCGCTGTTGCGTTGTCCGACTGGACTCGAATGTGCTTGCCCGCCAACAGGTGGTGAAAGGCTACGAGAGCTAGAAGAACAGCCCTGATTTCCAGCACATTGATCGAGAGGGCTGATTCGGACGGAGTCCAAGTGCCCTGTGCTCGGTGGTGGAGAAATACTGCTCCCCAGCCGGAGAGGCTGGCATCCGTGGTGAGGATCACCCAGGACGGAGTCAGGAAGGAGCGTCCCTGTGACAGGGAGAGGGGCCGAAGCCACCACTGAAGAGAGCTCCTGGTCTGCGGCGACAGAGCCACTAGCCTGTGCAAGGAAGAGGTCCGCTTGTCCCAACAGCGGAGAATGTCCAGCTGCAGGGGACGCAGATGGAACTGGGCAAAGGGAACCGCTTCCATTGACGCCACCATCTGACCCAGCACCTGCATGAGGTGCCTGATGGAATGACGGCGGGGCTTCAACAGAGAGCGCACCGCCAGATGAAGGGACTGCTGTTTGACTAAGGGCAGCTTCACAAGTGCCGGCAGAGTCTCGAATTGCATCCCTAGGTACGTAAGTTCCTGGGTCGGGGTCAAAGTGGACTTGGGCAGATTGACAAGCCACCCGAATTGAACAAGCGTGGCGAGAGTGAGCGAGACGCTCCGCTGGCAGTCTGCACTGGATGAGGCCTTGACTAGAAAATCGTCCAGGTAGGGGATTACTGCCAACCCCTGGAGATGCAGGACCGCAACCACTGCTGCCATGACCTTGGTGAAAACACGAGGAGCCGTGGCTAACCCGAAGGGGAGAGCCACGAATTGGAAATGTTCCTCTCCGACTGCAAAGCGTAGCCAACGTTGGTGGGAAACCGTAATAGGCACATGCAGATAGGCATCCCTGATGTCGATGGATGCTAGAAAATCTCCTTGGGTCATTGAGGCAATGACCGATCTCAGAGATTCCATGCGAAAGCGCCGCACCTGAACATGCTTGTTGAGAAGCTTGAGATCCAGGATGGGCCGGAAGGAACCGTCCTTCTTGGGGACTAGGAAGAGGTTTGAGTAGAAACCTCTGAACCGTTCCCGGGCGGGAACCGGAACAATTACACCGTTGGCCTGCAAGGATGCCACTGCCTGTGAGAAGGCGGCGGCTTTGGAGCAGGGGGGAATGGACAGAAAAAATCTGTTTGGCGGGCTGGAAGAAAATTCTATCCTGTAGCCGTGGGAGATGATATCCCGCACCCACTGATCGGAGACGTGCTGAAACCACACGTCACCAAAGTGGGAGAGCCTGCCACCGACCAAGGACGTTGCTGGCGCAGCCAGATAGTCAAGAGGAGGCTGCCTTAGTGGCAGCGGCTCCTCCGTTCTTCTGAGGACGCGGCTTCGCGCGCCAGTTGGGTTTACGATCCTTGGCTGAGGTAGTGGACGAAGCTGAGGGCTTAGAGGATGACCAGTTAGAGGAACGAAAGGAACGAAACCTCGACTGGTTCCTGCTCTGGACAGGTTTCCTGGTTTTAGTTTGTGGCAAGGAAGTACTCTTCCCGCCAGTAGCTTCCTTAATAATTTCATCCAGTTGTTCACCGAACAGCCGGGACCCAGCAAAGGGGAGCCCAGCAAGGTACTTCTTAGAAGAAGCGTCTGCTTTCCACTCTCGAAGCCACAAAATCCTGCGGATCGCGAGAGAATTAGCGGAAGCCACCGCCGTGCGGTGAGAAGCCTCCAGAATGGCAGACATGGCATAGGATGAAAAAGCCGAAGCCTGGGAAGTTAAGGCAACCATCTCGGGTATAGAGTCCCTGGTGAGGGAATGTATCTCCGCCAGAGAGGCAGAGACTGCCTTAAGAGCCCACACTGCTGCAAAAGACGGGGAGAACGAGGCTCCTGCCGCCTCATATACAGATTTGGCCAGAAGGTCAACCTGGCGGTCAGTGGGATCCTTAAGAGAGGTGCTATCGGCCACAGATACGACTGTCCGGGCTGAGATTCTAGACACCGGAGGGTCTACCTTTGGGGACTGAGCCCACTCCTTAACCACCTCTGGTGGAAAGGGAAAACGGTCATCAGAACTACGCTTTGGGAAGCGTTTGTCAGGACAGGCCCTGGGCTTGGTAACAGTGGCCTGAAAACTGGAGTGGTTAAAAAACATACTCCTAGCTCTCTTAGGAGAGGTAAACTGGTGTATTTCTACCAGAGAGGCTTGTTCCTCTGACACTGGGGGATTGAGGTTCAGTACGGAGTTAATGGATGCAATCAAGTCACTAACATCCGCATCACCCTCAGATAAGTCAATGGGGTACATAGAGGTAGCGTCTGAGCCCACAGTAAAAGTATCCTCCTCGCCCTGCAATTCAGCTTGTGAATCAGAGCCGTGGGACGAGGAAGGAGAAGGGTCCCTGCGTCTCCGTTTAGGAGGACGGGGTCCTAAAACATGCTCTGAGAGCTCTGCAGAGCTCGGAGCAGCAGAGGCGCCCTGAGAAGGGGGCTGATGCATGGTCAGCAGAGTCCGGGACAGCTGTCCCATGGAGTCGGCAAAAGACTGGGAAATAGCTCTGGAAAAAGATGCTACCCAAGCCGGGGGTTCAGCCACCGGGGCCGGAGCAGCCGGAGGGACCCCTGAAGAGGCTCCAGGCTGAGGCACCACCATGTTAGAGCAGGCATCACAATGTGGATATGTGCTTGGTTCTGGCAAAATGAGCTTACATGCAGTGCATATAGCGTACAGCTTAGCAGACTTGCTCCTAGTGACAGACATGCTGCTGAGGTGGAGACTCTGCAGTAAGAATACACTCCTGTAGAATGACCCCCTAAGAGTGTATAATAAAGCCCACAACCAGAGGTTGTAGCTTACCAGACCGTGTGTGCCCTCCGGATTCCACAGCTCGGACCCCCAGTGAAGCTTTCCAGGATGCAGCAGCTGCAGCAGCCAGCGCCGATCAGTGTGAGAACGCTGATAAAATGGTGCTGGAGTGAGGAGGGGGGGCGGGGATTAGCCCAAGAGCGGGAAACCGGAGGGCCAAGGAGAGATACAGGGGAGGGAAACATCTCCTCAGAGAGGAGTGTCCTCCCCTCTGCTGAACGGCCGGTGGGCGGCGCCACACTGTTCCCCTGCATGAATGACATGCAGGGGAAGCTGAAACCGAAACTAGGCCACAACTGAAGCCGGGGCCTAGATTTTTACATGCGGCCGACGAGCAGGCACCCTCGGCGCGGTTCTCAGGAAAAACCCAGAGAACCGGCCGGAAATCACAGCAAAGTGACAAAACACACTCTCCCCACAATAAATGTACCCGGGACCCCTGAAAAACGTCTCAATACTTAGCTTTTGAGACGCAGGGCCATGTCCCTGGGGGGGGGGGTTAAGCGCTCCGTCCGGCAGGAACCTGACAGGGCTGCGGATGGAGACCGGTCTCCTGCAAAGCAGTGAGGACCGTGATGGCTCCCACTTCAAGCCAGAGCCTCAGAGGATGGTGAAGGAGCGCGGCATGTGAAGGCTCCGGCCTTGTAAAATCAACCTTAACAGCACCGCCGACACAGTGGGGTGAGAAGGGACATGCCGGAAGTCCAGACTGGACCCGCTTTTCTTCCATATCTTTGAAATCAAAAATCTTAAAAATTAAAAATCAGAGAATGCATGTGTGTGTGTGACCTCCTGAAACACAAAGCATTGAACTGGTTAGATTGTCATCCAGGGGGTGTATATAGCCCGGAGGGAGGAGCTACACGTTTGAGTGTAGTACTTTGTGTGTCCTCCGGAGGCAGAAGCTATACACCCATGGTCTGGGTCTCCCATAAGGAACGATGAAGAAAAATGTCGTTCAACTTCACAATTGTGTCCCATTTGTTTTTGATTCTTCATTATTAAATTTGTTTAACTTTTAGGTGTGAAGCCTGAAATGTGGGTAAAGGTTGACAAATTCAAGGGTGCCGAATACTTTCGCATGGCACTGTACATCAGTGCCATAAATTTCAACGAATAAGAAAAAAAAATACTAATGGCCAAGAGAAGACAGAGTGAGTATACAATACTTACTCACACAACCCCGCATAGCCAAGGGCAGTCTGCTTCCCACAGGCCTCATCTCGCAACCCATCAATAGTTTCTTTCTGCTCCATCACGCGACATCCACCTATTGCAAGATGGGAGAAAGCAAAGTCTTATGTATAAACACAGTGTGAAAAGGTTATTGGAACGTAAGAACGTGAGTAGATGGAATGGTTATATACATTCCTACACACTGAACAACTGCATAAATAACACGTAGAAACTCTTTATGTATCCCAATTCACCATCTGTATTATAGATTGGAGCTGCAGTAGCAGTTCAGTTTAGATTGTGAGCCCCGATGGGGAGAGTGATTATCACGTCTGTAAAGCGCTATGGAATTAATGGCACTATATACGTAAAATAATAAGCTTCATGCCTTCTTTGCTGGCTCAATGTCTATACAGAGCTTGCTCTAGTGAATTTCCCTTTGGGAAGTGTCATGTATTCACCAGGCTCTCTCTTAGGTCACATAACAGGAGCTCATTTCTGGTTGGCAGAAATTCCAGGACAGTCCGTAAAAATAAAGCACTTTTTTTTAATCTGTTCGTGAAACAAAATGTAAGGAGTCTGTGATTTTTTTAAAGCTGAAAAAAACCTAAACAGATTATTCTGACTATGATTATTATCATTTTACATTGAATTGCAGCTGATGTCTTCAAATCAGAATTATGGCACCGTGGCTCAGTGGTTAGCACTGCAGCCTTGCAGCGCTGGGGTCCTGGGTTCGAATCCCACTAAGGACACCATCTGCAAGGAGTTTGTATGTTCTCCCCGTGTTTGCGTGGGTTTCCTTCCACACTCCAAAGACATACAGATAGGGAATTTAAATTGTGAGCACCAATGAGGACAGGGATTCTGATGTATGTAAAGCGCTGCGGAATATGTTAGCTCTATATAAAAATAAAGCTTTGTTTTTTATTTATGGTCACTTATAATTACAATGATTTATAATGTTTTTTTTTAATGTGTCTCTGATTTTTTTGATAAATTGTACAGAAAAAAAAAAAAATAGAAAGTCAGGTTGGCAACCTTGGCTTAGTTATGAGATATGCCTGATTGCACACTTGTTGGCTACTTAAAGTAGAAACCAGCAGAATTATGAATGCAGCTCTGAACTTTAATACAGGCTCTAACTCCAGGTCAGTAAGGCCGCTTTCACACTGCGTTCTTCTCCCAGTTTTCAGCGGTCCTGTCGGGGCTTCCATCCAAACCCCCCGCAGAAAGGGATTCGGACGTATGCGTCAATGGGGCCACTGACAATAATGGTGCAGACAGAGTAACTGTGTGCGCTGTTGTGCACGATTGCACGATTAATAACAAAACAGGACATCACTTCATGCCTACATACCTCCAGGTACTGCCTGGGTTCCAGCAGGGGGGTCAGTGTTAAAGTCCACATTAGAATTCTGAGTGAAAGACACAGAATATTTCATCAACAGATGGCTAACACAGATATAAGCAGTGACTGACAATTGTATGACATTGCCTGAAAGATGTCACAAAAGCTGCAATTTCATGGATACAGCAACCAGGTTTCAGAAAGTATAAAGGAATATGATGGGTGTAATAAGGCTGAATCATAGGCATTGATACAAAAAAGGTAAAAAGCTGCGACAAATGAGCAACCGCTCAATTCAGGTAGGTCGTCAACATTCCTTCACTCCAAGTCATGTCACCCTCCGTGAGCAGTGTCGCTGACATTACAGGAATGGCGCCTCTGCAGGGGGTAAGTATTGGGGTCCTGAATCTAGTAAGCTGGGGTCGTCCAGTAGTGAACAACCCCTTTGGAAGCAATTATGATTATAGTGCAGGACTCAGCAGTGCAATCATTTTTCTAAGGGAAGCTGATAACCACAAACTACACTAAAATACGCAGCGTTCTTTTCCTGCCACTAGGCTACTATATTCAGTGGAGCAAGCACCATTTAGGCCCTGTGCCCACGCTGCGGATTTTGACACGGATTTTGATGCAGATTTTAAGGTCCACTGTTGTTCTGCGCGCTGTATGGTACTATTGTCACTTTTAGCTGCCGGCTTCAGTGCAGCAGCGAGCGCTGTAAACTCTTAAGGGGGCTTTACACACTACGACATCGCTAATGCTAAGTTGTTGGGGTCACGGAATTGGTGACGCACATCCGGCCGCATTAGCGATGCCGTTGCGTGTGACACCGATGAGCGTTTTTGCATCGTTGCAAAAATGTGCAAAATCGCTCATCGGTGACATGGGGGTCCATTCTCAAAAATCGTTACTGCAGCAGTAACAAAGTTGTTCCTCGTTCCTGCGGCAGCACACATCGCTCCATGTGACACCGCAGGAACGAGGAAGCTCTCCCTACCTGCCTCCCGGCCACAATGCGGAAGGAAGGAGGTGGGCGGGATGTTACGTCCCGCTCATCTCCGCCCCTCCGCTGCTATTGGGCGGCGGTTCATTGACGCTGCAGTGACGTCGCTGTGACGCCGCACGGACCGCCCCCTTAGAAAGGAGGCGGTTCGCCGGTCACAGCGACGTCACCGGACAGGTAAGTATGTGTGACGGGTCTGGGCGATGTTGTGCAGCACGGGCAGCGATTTGCCCGTGTCGCAGAACAGATGGGGGCGGGTACCCAAGCTAGCAATATCGGGACCGATATCGCAGTGTGTAAAGAAGCCTTAAGGCCCAGTGTCAATGCGGTGTAGTTTTGATGCGTATTTTCAGAAATGTGCAGTAAAATCTGCATGTCCATTGTGAAGCCAGCAAAGTCTATGAGAATTCAAAAGTGCTGTGCCCACATTGAGTATTTTTCCCTTGCGTATTTGGTACAGATTTCTTTTTACTCTGCACCAAATACGCAAGGGAAAAATAAGCAACGTGGGCACAGCACTTTTGAATTCTCATAGACTTTGCTGGCTTCACAATGAACATGCAGATTTTGCTGCACATTTCTGAAAATACGCGTCAAAACTACACAGCGTGGGCACTGGGCCTAAGAGTTTACAGCGCTCGCTGCTGCACTAAAGCCGGCAGCTAAAACTGACAATAGTACCGTATAGCGCGCAGAACAACAGTGGACCACACTATGGGTTATTTTGTCAGAAATCACTAAAAGGATAAGTGGGCATATTCAGTATTTGCAGTATTGGCAGAAAAGCGCTGCGTAAAATACACTTTTAATGCATTTTTTTTTACCATCCATTTGAATGAAAGATTTAAGGATTAAGATTAGGGATGATCGAATACCTCAAATATTCGGCTTCGCGATTATTTTCCGAATAGGTCGCCGATATGCGAATATTCGATGCGCAATGTAAAGTCAATGGGAAGCCCGAATTAGTTGTTATTCAGGGTTTCCCATAGACTTACATTGCGCATCGAATATTCACGAATAGCGGCGATTTATTCGGCAAATATTCGCGAAGCCGAATATTTGAGGTATTCGATCATCCCTAATTAAGATGCTACAGATTTGAAACTGCATGAAATTTGCAAGGAAAAAATAAGCAGCATGTGTATGAGAATCATTCACTTTGCTAGTACTCTAAAACATGCAGAAGACCACCCGCGAAAATGTAAAGTGTGAACGAGCCATAGAGGGATTTAGAAAAATGAATATACTCTGAGTCCTGCACTATAATCATTTTTTGGGTGACCTGGATATGAAAAAAGAAACCAAGATATCAAGCTGGAGGGGAGAGATGGCCTATTACCAAATGAGTCACACTCGCATATAAATTAAAGGAATGAATCATACATCACCAAAAATAATGGCTTGACTCATTGTGCAGTGGCGCACCTCAGTTTCATTGAAAGTAATATACTACGCATAGTACATTAGGTGCATATCTTATGTTTTTCCAAGTAAAAATGTGTTACCATTATTGTGTAACAGTATCATCATATACAAGGAAGCCCCAAGACAGACATGTCAGAATTTGCTTACCTGAAGGAGTTTTTGCAGACGAGACACCTCCCAGTCTCGCAGGTAGAATAAGCAATCTCGAGGATGATGAGCATGAAGGGACATCCGGACGGTGCAGGACGGGACTGTGCATTTCTAGTAAACAATGATACATTACAACATTGTTAAATGTTGAAGAATACACTCTCAGAAAACATTGTTTGGTCTATGCATTGAATTCTTTGCTAATGGCTTTCATTTTCAATGATCATGTTTGTTCCACTCCTCTGCTTCTCTGTCTCTATGAATTATACAGCCTTTTATGTATAGGATCAGTCTCTCTATGCATTTGTATGAGAGCCCCAACTACCCAATATACAGACTAAAGTCCACTCCACAGAGAAGAGACTGCGGACGATTCAACGTCTGCATTTTTTTTTAACCACTTTTCTTTTTGTATATTGTGGTATTCATTTCCGTTGTTTAGGGCCAAATTTTTCAAAATGGCACATGGTTAAAATGCGCAAAGTCAAGAATGGTCCTAATTTTTTGTCTTTAACCGTTATTTGTGCAAAAAGACGCACGTTTACAATATTTGGGCTAAAATTTCTGGGGAAAAATTAAATAAATAAATAATTCACTCCATGGGTGGACTGCAGTAGATTTGCAGAACAAAATTTGACTTTTTAGAAGGACACATTTTATGAATCAATCTAAAATATTTGGAAATGCCACATTAACATAAAAATCAGAAAGTTAACTAAAAAAAAAACAATTTTTTTTTTTTTCTTTTAAAAAAAAAGTAAGGACAAATCCTTTGATGAATTTCAATGAATGTAAGTCATTCATGCCCAAAACTGGAGAAAATGCAATGATGTTCCGTGTCGTGTATGTTCAGAGAGTCAGTCATGTAGGACGGATAAATAATTCAGTAATAATGGAAGCCAATATATGTCAAAAATCAGGTGATGTCAAGGGAAATTGGGGGGAAAATTTTCTTGAAGACAAAAAAACTTTTTTTTAACCCCGTCAACCCTGAGCCAGTTTTCAGCTTCATGACCGGGCCAATTTTTTAAATTCTGACCAGTGTCACATTATAAGTTAATAACTCCCAGTGATTCTAAGATTATTTGTGACATATTGTAGTTTGTTAATGGTAAATTTAGAACGATATTTTTTGCTTTTATTTGTAAAAATATTGGAAATTTGGCGAAAATTTCAAACTTTGAATTTTAATGCCCTTAAACCAGAGCGTTAACGTATTTTTCGTATTGTAAGACGCACTTTTCCTCCCAAAAAATTTGGGAGGAAAATGAGGGGTGCATCTTACAATCTGAATGTAACTTACTGGGAGGTGGAGAATGGGCACTGTGCTGGCGGCTCGGACCCGTGCTGTGGTGGGAGCCCGTGCGGGCGGCAGGGACCTTGCTGTCTTTGTGAAGCAGGGCGGGTGTTCCAGATGCTCTGTCGACTGTGCAGACTTCAAAGAAATGGCGCCCGTAGTCGGCGCGTGCGCAGATGGAGCTCTCGGCTCAAGATCTCATATGCATATGCGCCACCTCCAGCCCATTGATCTCAAAGCAGCAGACTTAAGGTAAATGGCGCCCGGAGGTGGCGGTGCGTGCACAGATCAGATCTTGGGCTTGTCATTGAGCCGAGAGCTCAATCTGCACACATTTCACCTCCAGGCGTCATTTCTTTGAAGCCTGCACCGCTGATAGAGCATTTGGGAGTGGGACAACCGCCGCACCGCCCTGTTCCGCATGGCCAATGCAGCCAGGACAGACCCCGCAGCCAGCAGAGCCCCTGCACCAGTGCCCTACTCCAGCACCATCCCTGCCTCGAGTGACCCGGCTCCACCACTGCTGGCGCCCCCCACCTCAGGTAAGACACCACTGGAGTTTTTTACTTTTACCCCACAAAAAGGTTACTTTAGCACCATGTTTGCATTGTCGCGTTTTGGAGAGCCCCTGATGTGCCTAAACAGAGAAAACTCCCACAAATGACCCCATTTTGGAATCTAGACTAGAGTTGAGCGAGTACCTAGCTACTCTTACTCGCTATACTGACAATGAGTACTGTCTAATACTCGTGCATTCATTCCAAATAGCATGTGCAATGCAAGTCAACATTAACTTTTATTAATCTGATCGCTGATATAATGTATTACAATGCATCTGCATTACAATACATTATACCTGACAGTGAGGTATACTCCTGGCATGGTCTAACAGGCTTGCCTTAGCTAGCTGATTATAGTGCTGTTTTTTCACGGATGTGTTTGTTTGAAATTATACATATGGAAGAAAAGTTATAAAAATATTAAATGGGAAGAATATAAAGGTTGCATACTGATTTAAGTAATCCTGGTGCCGTTTTTTCATTACTTTGGATTATTGGCAGGAATAGTTGCTTATTTAGCTACTGTGGGTGTGGTACATTTTACCTATTTCTGCTACTTTTTATGGACAATATGCTGATGGCCATCACGGTAAGGCCTAAGCCACACGGCGAGAAAATCGGTGAGAGTGGAGTGCGATAAAATATTGCATTCCACTCGGACCAATTTTAGCCTGTGTGTCAGCACACATGAGAGATTATTTTCTCACTCCTAATTGGACAGAGAAAACAATCGCAGCATGCTGCGATTGTAATGTAAGACTCTTTTCTCTCGCACCCATACAAGTGAATGGGGCGTGAGAAAAATCGCACTGCAGGGGTGTGGCCTGCATGCTGAAGGCAATGGCTGCTTAAGAGAGAAGCTCTGTGCTGTGGCTGTACAAACTGGCTCAAAGCTGCTTCAAATCGCTGAGAACTCTCCTCTGAAACAGTGAGTAATCCCCCCTGCACAGTATGCCAAAGGGTAGACCCCAGAAATCTGGACCCCAGCCAAGCTTACTGACTTTTATCCCAGGGATAGGGGATCCCCCTCTCCTCAGAAGATGTCTGCTGCTGCAGTGTCTCCCTTACACCAGGAAGAGACAGGGTTGGGAAGCAGTGTCACAGGCACTCCTCTCACAGAGGAAAGGCTGCAAGCCATGCTCAGTTCTCTGAAGTCATCACTGCAGGAGGATTTCAGGGATCTTAAGAACATGATTAAAGAAGTTAAAGAGGAAATCAAATCACTGGGGGACCGTACAGACCATGTGGAGTCTAAAATGGCCGAACTTGCTCAGTCACACAATGATCTGATTGATGCTAACACAGCACTAGAGGAGGAGGTGGGAATACTGAAAAACAAGCTTGGGGATCTGGAAGACAGATCCAGAAGGAACAATCTTAAAATTAGGGGCATTCCTGTGTCTGTAGCTGATAAAGAGCTGCCAGATTTCTTTCACAAGTTTCTCCAACTACTGCTCCCAGAACACACAGAAAGAGATCTCATAGTGGATAGAATTCATAGAATCCCTAAACCTAAAGGTATCGACCCCACTCTGCCCAGGGACACGCTGGCACGACTGCATTTTTATAAAACAAAGGAAGCAGTGCTCCAGATACTGAGGGATAACCCTATCCTCCCAGATGAATTTAATGATTTAAAGGTGTTCCCGGACCTGTCTGCTGCAACTCTGGCAAAAAGAAGAGAATTTTCCCAGTTCTCCAGAATCCTGAGGGAGCATGACATACACTATAAATGGGGATTCCCGGTGAAACTGATTATCTTCAGGGATTCTAAAACACATGTATGCCAGTCCCCTCCTCAACTGAGCAAACTACTTGAGTCCTGGGGATTACCCCTTACAATGCACTCAGACTCACGCCGGGAGCAGGGGGATGCTCAGAAGAAAAAGATCAATCCTGAGTGGGAACCAGCTTGAGGGAGTCTCGCCAGCCGCAGGAGCGTGTAGCTCTCATGTGACCTGTGATGTCACTTAAGCCCTCTGTTGTTCTCGCCTATGGCGAGCAAGTACTTCCCAGCTGTCCGGTAAGGATGAAGATGAAGTATTCAAGTTTTTTTGTTTTTGTTGTTTTTTCCCTCCACCCGTGCACCGTCCCTAACTGGTCCTCCTTGCCTGCCTCTGCCTGCCCTATGCCTCTCAGTCGCCCTGCCTGGAAACATCGTCCTTTCTGGGATCCGCCATGAGTATTAAGTTTCTGTCTCTCAATGTGAAGGGTCTAAATTCTCCTGCAAAAAGATCCATGCTGTGGAGAGAAGTTATAGCATCCAGATGTGATATAGCATGTATTCAAGAAACTCACCTTCTTACTGATGACAATAAAAGGCTACTACATCCAAGATTTCCACATATGTTCTTTGCAAATGACTCAAAAAAAAAAAAAGGAGGAGTGGCTATCCTGATTAAAAACTCTGTGGCTTTCAAAATGATTCATGTAACCTATGGTGCAGACGGGAGATATATTATTCTAAAGTGCCTCCTGAATGGGCTTTTGTATACCTTGGCATCGATTTACGCTCCAAACTCATCTCAACTAACATTTGCTCGGAAATTTTTCCAGATGTTTAGGAGCACCGCACAGGGGTCAGAGATAATCTGCGGGGACTTTAACACTCCAGTTCTTCGATCTATGGACTGCTCGGCGGGGTCCGCTAAGTCAGGAAAGGAACTGAAACAGTTGGTCGCGGAGTTTCATCTACATGACATATGGAGATACCTTCATGCATCGGAAAGGGACTATACTTTCTTTTCCCCAAGGCATCGGTCGTACAGCAGGATCGACTTCTTCCTGACGAATAGTAAGACTGTTCACAAGTGTACGGGTGCTGAAGTGGGTCTGATAACATGGTCGGATCATGCTCCGATAACTTTGGTTGTACAGGACTCTACTAGTGGATTTATGGTGCCTCAGTGGAGACTTAATACTAGTTTACTGAACCAAAAGAACGTTCAGGAGGAGGTTGTCTCCAAAAGATGCACTAAGGCTTCTTATCGTTGGATGTCATATTTTATATTGGTGTCAGTGTTTGGGTCACCAGTTATTGAAAAATGAATATTTACAGCTTTCCCTCCCTCATAATCCTGCATACCCCTCTGCCGGCATCATTGATTGGAACTTGTGTTATTGAAATAGGGAATAGTCATACCCTTACCCTGCCTACCCATGTGCAGTGTCAATAACTCACTAAGACTATCATATTACTTACCAAAGATTGCAGCGCAATGCTCACACTGGCCGGGGGCTCTCCTGACCCGAGCATGTCATTTCTATGCAGCTGTTACGCTCAGGTGATGAGAGCCATCGGCTAGTGCGAGCATTGTGCTGTGATCCTCAAGCAGTAATATGACAGTCTGAGTGAATCACTGACACCCGTCACAGAGGGGTGGGCAGGGGAAGGGTGTAAATAGTCATTCTTTCATTAACACAAGTTCCAATCATTGACACCCGGCACAGGGGGAAGGCAGTGAAGGGGGTGAATATTCATTAACACAAGTTCCAATCATTGACACCCGGCACAGGGGGAAGGCAGTGAAGGGGGCGAATATTCATTAACACAAGTTCCAATCACTGATGCTGGCAGAGGGGTGGGCAGAATTATGGGCAAGAAGAGGGGTGAATATTCATTTCATTAACTAGCTGGCATGTGACTATAAACTCCTGGGGCTTACAGCAACATACACCAATAATAGTTACATACCCTGAAAGGTGTGCTCAGGCCCTATTTCATGATACTATTAGTATGAGAATCTGCAGCTAGGGTTTACTTTTGGAGTAGGTTTTATATTTTAAGCATACTCCAAAAAAGCCGCAAAATCCTGCCAGGGCTAATTTTCAGGGGAGGACTTACAGTATTTTCTGGGAACCACTGTATATCTTAAAATATTTACTTTCCTGTTATACTGCACCCTATAGATAGGAACCAGCTAAAAACAGCAAACATTGGAATTGGTTAGCATATAGAAATAAACCAATATACAATAGAAAAATGCTCAATGGCTCCCACACATAAGATTAAAAAAGCTACTTACATTTTTGGAATGGAAAGTGTTGTAGCATCCACTACAGAACTGATGACGACACTGAGAGCAGTTAAAATGCATACAACCTCCTCTGGCCAGAGCATAAGAAAATTTGCAGTGTGGGCAAGCTGTGGGAAAAGGATTACATTACCAGCAGTTTTAGACTGGGGTGTTAAAGGTAATCTGTGACCAGGTTTTTGCCACAAAACATCGCATTCCACTTGGACCAATATTAGCCTGCGTGTCCGCGCACATGAGCGATTATTTTCTCAGCCCTAATCGGACCGAGAAAACAGTCACAGCATGCTGTGACTGTAATGCAAGACTCTTTCTCTCGCACCCATTCAAGTGTATGGGGCGAGTAAAAAAAAAAAAAATCGCACTGCACTCCGCGAGTGCAGGGCTAGACTGGCAATAGCCAGCTACGGAGAGAGGGAGATAATCCCTCCCTCCCCTCCTCAGCGCTGGCTCTCCCCTCCTCAGAGCCGGCCCTCTTCCCGCAGCTGAGGTCTGCTCGCACGATCGGACCTCAGTCGCAGGGACACTCGCATGACAGTCGACTCTGCTGTACTGCCAGCGTGAGCCAAGTGTCATGCGAGGGTATCGCAGTAGTGCCCCGTGTGGCCCCAGCCTTAGCTGTATACTTACTGATCCCATTCTCCTGCAAGTATACAGCCAGTCCTTGTGCCTGGTATTCAGCATCATTTTCTCTCTTCCAACTTTGGAAATCTTCACAACTTAGAGCTCGATGTTGCTCTTCCCACTGTTTTAGGAGTAGGAAAGTCATGTTTAGTTAGAAGTTAGAAAAATTAATTAAAGAGGTTTAATACACACAATACAAGATGCAAAAACCTGCAGTATTATAGTATTTTTCCATGTCTTTTATTGTCCAGGCAATAACAAGGGACAGACACCATGCCACTAAACCTGATGGCTCCAGGATGCACACTTGGGGCACGGCTCTAGGTTCTACATCTTCATTATACATAAACCATCTTCTATGTGCTCATTTCCTTTGCAGTCTATCTAGTTATCTATTTCAGTCACCAGCCGAAATGTCAGTGCTCTACAACTTACCGGTCGCTTGCATTTCCTGCAGAAGCTGCACGAGCACTGAGGACATTTTACATCAAGTTGATCGCCTTCATAAATAAATCCAAATGAACACTAAAAATATACACAAAAACGAGTCTATTAGTTACAGTTATTGGGGTACTTATGCGTAGTTATTTGTATTCTACAGAGATTACAGCTCCACAATTTATTTCTTTGTCGCTCCATTGGGAGACCCAGACAATTGGGGTGTATAGCTTCTGCCTCCGGAGGCCACACAAAGTATTACACTTAAAAGTGTAAAGCCCCTCCCCTTCTGCCTATACACCCCCCCGTGTATCACGGGCTCCTCAGTTTTTATGCTTTGTGCGAAGGAGGCACACATGCACGCATAGCTCCACAATTTAGTCAGCAGCAGCTGCTGACTATTTCGGATGGAAGAAAAGTGGGCCCATATAGGGCCCCCAGCATGCTCCCTTCCCACCCCACTCTGGTCGGCGGTGCGGTTAAGGTTGAGGTACCCATTGCGGGTACATAGGCAGGAGCCAACATGCTGTTTTCCTTCCCCATCCCTGCAGGGCTCTGGGTGAAGTGGGATCCTAATCGGTCTCCAGACACTGGGACCGTGCTCCCTCCGCAGCCCCTGGGGAATCTGCTGGACAGGAGCTGGGTATCGTCAGGGACAAGGCCCTGCTACTGTGAGGTACTCTGTGTCCCCTTGGGGACAGCGCATGGAGCGCTTGTGTCATACACGCTGCAGCACTGCTGGGTGTGTTAGTGCGCCGGGACTACCGCGCTGACCGCGCTTGTTTGCCGGCCGCGCTTATAACTTTAGTCCCCGGCTTTTGCGGCCTAGTACTGCATATTCCCGCCCCCGGGCCTGTCAGTCAGGGGAAGGGAGGGACGCTGCACTGGACGTCAGCGCTGAGGGCTGGAGCATACTTTGTATCCTCCTCCCCCCTCACTGAGCACAGTGGGACACCAGATTCCCGCACTTTCTTGGGCACGCCCACGGCCCCCTCCTCCTCACAGAACGCTGGCAGCCATTCCTGTCAGCATTTCTGAAGCTAGAGAGGAAAGACAAACGGCTCTGGGAGATCCAGGCAGGGAATCTGGTGGTCACACAACCGCTTTGGGCGGTCGGGAAGCCGCACCTGTTTCTAGGTGCTGGCCCCCCTGGGTGCCGAAGTGTATATATATAGGTTTATATGCTATACATTTACTCTGTACGGTCGCACTGGTTTTTGGCTATATACCCTCCCAGATTGTACTCAGAGGAGACAACAGCATGTCGTCTGCAAATAGCAAGGGTGCCAAAGCACAGGCTTACTTTGCAACCTGTACCTCATGTGCGGCTATGCTACCTGCAGGTTCCACCTACCCTCATTGTGTGCAATGCTCGGCACCTATGGTACTTACTCAGCCGGAGCCTCAGCCACTAGTGGGACCCTCGGCCCAGGTAGAAACACCGGCTGCCACTGTCCAGGTGACAGGGACGGAGTTTGCAGTATTCGCTGACAAACTTTCTGAGACTATGGATAAATGGTCTGCTAAGATACTAGAAGCTTTGCAGTCCAGACCTGTAACACAGGCCCCGGGCACTGTTGAATCATTGACCCCAGGCCCCCCTCGGTTGGAGCAGCAAAGTGCTCCTGGGGTGACTCATAGGTCTCAAGGTGAGGTCTCTGACACGGACCGCAGTCCCAGACCACCTAAGCGAGGTCGCTGGGAGCTTCCCTCGACTTCATCACACTGCTCAGGGTCTCAGCAGGAGGACTCTCTAGAGGATGAAGCGGAGGGGGCAGATCAGGACTCTGATCCTGAAGCCGCTCTCAACCTAGATACACCAGAAGGGGACGCCATAGTGAACGACCTTATAGCGTCCATCAATCAGGTGTTGGATCTTTCTCCCCCAGCTCCTCCAATTGAGGAGTCAGCTTCTCAGCAGGAGAAATTCCGTTTTAGGTTTCCCAAGCGTACAATGAGTATGTTCCTGGATCACTCCGATTTCAGAGAGGCAGTCCAGAAACACCGAGCTTGTCCAGATAAGCGCTTTTCTAAGCGCCTTAAGGACACACGTTATCCCTTCCCCCCCTGACGTTGTCAAGGGTTGGGCTCAGTGTCCCAAGGTGGATCCTCCAGTCTCTAGACTGGCGGCTAGATCCATAGTTGCAGTGGCAGACGGTGCATCACTCAAAGATGCCACTGACAGACAGATGGAGCTCTGGTTGAAATCCATCTATGAGGCTATCGGCGCGTCCTTTGCTCCGGCATTCGCAGCCGTATGGGCGCTCCAAGCTATCTCAGCTTGTCACTCGCAGATTAATGCAGTCACACGTGCCTCTGCTCCGCAGGTGGTGTCATTAACCTCTCAGGCGTCGGCGTTTGCGTCCTACGCCATTAATGCTGTCCTGGACTCTACGAGCCGTACGGCGGTAGCATCCGCCAATTCGGTGGCAGTCCGCAGGGCCATGTGGCTACGTGAATGGAAGGCAGACTCTGCTTCCAAAAAGTTCTTAACCGGTTTGCCATTTTCTGGCGACCGCCTGTTTGGTGAGCGATTGGATGAAATCATTAAACAATCCAAGGGAAAGGACTCATCCTTACCCCAGTCCAAACCAAAAAGACCTCAACAACGGAAGGTACAATCGAGGTTTCGGTCCTTTCGGCCCGCGGGCAGGTCTCAATTCTCCTCGTCCAACAGGCCACAGAAGGGTCAGACGAACTCCGATTCATGGCAGTCTAAGTCACGTCCTAAAAAGACCGCCGGAGGAACCGCTCCGAAAGCGGCCTCCTCATGACTTTCGACCTCTTCACGCCGCATCCTCGGTCGGTGGCAGGCTCTCCCGCTTTTGCGACGCCTGGTTGCCACAGGTACAAGACCGTTGGGTGAGAGACATTCGGTCTCACGGTTACAGGATAGAGTTCAGATCTCGTCCTCCGACTCGTTTCTTCAGAACATCTCCGCCCCCCGAGCGAGCCGATGCTCTTCTTCAGGCGGTGTGCACTCTGAAGGCAGAAGGAGTGGTGATCCCTGTTCCTCTTCAGCAACAGGGTCACGGTTTTTACTCCAACTTGTTTGTGGTGCCAAAAAAGGACGGATCTTTCCGTCCTGTTCTGGACCTAAAACTGCTCAACAAACACGTGAACACCAGGCGGTTCCGGATGGAATCGCTCCGCTCCGTCATCGCCTCAATGTCCCAAGGAGATTTCCTAGCATCAATCGACATCAAAGATGCTTATCTCCACGTACCGATTGCACCAGAGCATCAGCGCTTCCTGCGTTTCGCCATAGGGGACGAACACCTTCAGTTCGTGGCACTGCCTTTCGGCCTGGCGACAGCACCACGGGTCTTCACCAAGGTCATGGCAGCAGTTGTAGCAGTCCTACACTCTCAGGGACACTCGGTGATCCCTTACTTAGACGATCTGCTTGTCAAGGCACCCTCCCGAGTGGCATGCCAACACAGCCTGGACATTGCTCTGGAGACTCTTCAGAGATTCGGGTGGATCATCAATTTCACAAAGTCAAATCTGACACCAGCCCAATCACTGACATATCTTGGCATGGAGTTTCATACTCTTCCAGCGATAGTGAAGCTTCCGCTGGACAAACAGCGTTCACTACAGACAGGGGTGCAATCTCTCCTTCAAGGCCAGTCACACCCCTTGAGGCGCCTCATGCACTTCCTAGGGAAGATGGTGGCAGCAATGGAGGCAGTTCCTTTTGCGCAGTTTCATCTGCGTCCACTTCAATGGGACATTCTCCGCAAGTGGGACAGGAAGTCGACGTCCCTCGACAGGAACGTCTCCCTTTCTCAGGCAGCCAAAGCCTCTCTTCGGTGGTGGCTTCTTCCCACTTCATTGTCGAAGGGGAAATCCTTCCTACCACCATCCTGGGCGGTGGTCACGATGGACGCGAGCCTGTCAGGGTGGGGAGCGGTCTTTCTCCACCACAGGGCCCAGGGTACCTGGACTCAGCCAGAGTCCTCCCTGCAGATCAATGTTCTGGAGATAAGGGCAGTGTATCTTGCCCTAAAAGCGTTCCAGCCGTGGCTGGAAGGCAAACAGATCCGAATTCAGTCGGACAACTCCACAGCGGTGGCATACATCAACCACCAAGGCGGCACACGCAGTCGGCAAGCCTTCCAGGAAGTCCGGCGGATTCTGCTGTGGGCGGAAGCCACAGCATCCGCCATATCCGCAGTTCACATCCCGGGCGTAGAAAACTGGGAAGCAGACTTTCTCAGTCGCCAGGGCATGGACGCAGGGGAATGGTCCCTTCACCCGGACGTATTTCAAGAGATCTGTTGCCGCTAGGGGATGCCGGACGTCGACCTAATGGCGTCCCGGCACAACAACAAGGTCCCGGCATTCATGGCACGGTCTCAAGATCACAGAGCTCTGGCGGCAGACGCATTAGTTCAGGATTGGTCGCAGTTTCAACTGCCTTATGTGTTTCCCCCTCTGGCACTGTTGCCCAGAGTGTTACGCAAGATCAGGTCAGACTGCCGCCGCGCCATCCTCGTCGCTCCAGACTGGCCGAGGAGGTCGTGGTACCCGGATCTGTGGCATCTCACGGTGGGTCAACCGTGGGCACTACCAGACCGACCAGACTTGCTGTCTCAAGGGCCGTTTTTCCATCTGAATTCTGCGGCCCTCAACCTGACTGTGTGGCCATTGAGTCCTGGATCCTAGCATCTTCAGGGTTATCTCAAGAGGTCATTGCCACTATGAGACAGGCCAGGAAACCAACGTCCGCCAAGATCTACCACAGGACGTGGAGAATATTCTTATCCTGGTGCGCTGATCAGGGTTTTACTCCCTGGCCATTTGCCTTGCCCACTTTTCTTTCCTTCCTTCAATCTGGATTGGAAAAGGGTTTGTCGCTCGGTTCTCTTAAGGGACAAGTCTCAGCGCTCTCTGTGTTTTTCCAGAAGCACCTAGCCAGACTTCCAAAGGTGCGCACGTTCCTGCAGGGGGTTTGTCACATAGATCCTCCTTACAAGCGTCCGTTAGAACCCTGGGATCTGAACAGGGTGCTGATGGCTCTTCAGACACCACCTTTTGAGCCAATGAAGGATATTTCTCTTTCACGCCTTTCGCAGAAAGTGGTCTTCCTAGTAGCAGTCACATCACTTCGGAGAGTGTCTGAACTAGCAGCGCTGTCATGCAAGGCTCCTTTCCTGGTGTTTCACCAGGACAAGGTGGTTCTGCGTCCGGTTCCGGAATTTCTCCCTAAGGTGGTATCCCCCTT
Organism: Anomaloglossus baeobatrachus; assembly: GCF_048569485.1. Taxonomy (NCBI): domain Eukaryota; kingdom Metazoa; phylum Chordata; class Amphibia; order Anura; family Aromobatidae; genus Anomaloglossus; species Anomaloglossus baeobatrachus. Next base: position 630,556,616 of record NC_134353.1, read on the forward strand.
TCATCTCAATCAGGATATCTCCTTACCTTCTCTTTGTCCACATCCAGTTCACCAATGTGAAAAGGATTTGCACTTGTTGGATCTGGTGAGAGCACTCAGACTCTACATTTCTCGTACGGCGCCCCTGCGCCGCTCGGATGCACTCTTTGTCCTTGTCGCTGGCCAGCGTAAAGGGTCACAGGCTTCCAAATCAACCCTGGCTCGGTGGATCAAGGAACCAATTCTCGAAGCCTACCGTTCCTCTGGGCTTCCGGTTCCCTCAGGGCTGAAGGCCCATTCTACCAGAGCTGTGGGTGCGTCCTGGGCTTTGCGGCACCAGGCTACGGCTCAGCAGGTGTGTCAGGCGGCTACCTGGTCGAGCCTGCACACTTTCACGAAACACTATCAGGTGCATACCTATGCTTCGGCAGATGCCAGCCTAGGTAGGCGAGTCCTTCAGGCGGCGGTTGCCCACCTGTAGGAAGGGGCCGTTTTACGGCTCTATTACGAGGTATTATTTTACCCACCCAGGGACTGCTTTTGGACGTCCCAATTGTCTGGGTCTCCCAATGGAGCGACAAAGAAGAAGGGAATTTTGTTTACTTACCGTAAATTCCTTTTCTTCTAGCTCCAATTGGGAGACCCAGCACCCGCCCCTGTTCCCTTCGGGCTGTTGTTCTTTGTGTACACATGTTGTTCATGTTGAATGGTTTTCAGTTTTCCGAACTTCATTCGGATTGAATTACTTTAGACCAAATTATAAGTTTCCTCCTTCCTGCTTTTGCACCAAAACTGAGGAGCCCGTGATACACGGGGGGGTGTATAGGCAGAAGGGGAGGGGCTTTACACTTTTAAGTGTAATACTTTGTGTGGCCTCCGGAGGCAGAGGCTATACACCCCAATTGTCTGGGTCTCCCAATTGGAGCTAGAAGAAAAGGAATTTACGGTAAGTAAACAAAATTCCCTTCTTTTCAGTTTATTGCTGATTTTTCAGTTTTGTTTTTTCCTCCCCTTCTTCCAAGAGCCATAACGTTTATATTTTACACAATTAATGATATATGAGGGCATTTTTTTTGTGGGACAAGTTGTACTTTTGACTGACCCCAGTGAAATCGGTCACATCAGTGTACTGGAAAATCGGGAAAAAATTCCAAGTGCAGTGAAATTGCAAAAAAAAAAAAAAAAAGTGCAATTCCACAATTTTTTTTCTTTTTTGCTTTTGTTGCCATTTTTCTGAGGTCCGTAACTTTCTCATTTTTTTTTTTTTAGATCTGGGTCTGTGTGAGGAATTATTCTTTGTGCCCTGAGCTGACGTTTTTACTGATCTAATTTTGGGGTAGAAATTATATTTGATCTTTTATTGCATTTTATTGGTGGCAGCAACCAAAAAAAAAAAAAAAGAAAAAAAAGAGAATTTTGTTTACTTACCGTAAATTCTTTTTCTTATAGTTCCGACATGGGAGACCCAAACCATGGGTGTATAGCTTCTGCCTCCGGAGGACACACAAAGTACTACACTCAAACGTGTAGCTCCTCCCTCCGGGCTATATACACCCCCTGGATGACAATCTAACCAGTTCAGTGCAAAAGCTGAAGGAGGACATCCACCCATAAGTAGAGATAGAGTAAAACTCGGAAAGACCGGAACTCTGTCTACTAACAACAGCCGGTGAAACACACGGAACAAAAAACTGCCAACAGGCAACAGGGAGGGTGCTGGGTCTCCCATGTCAGAACTATAAGAAAAAGAAATTACGGTAAGTAAACAAAATTCTCTTTTTCTTCATCGTTCCTTATGGGAGACCCAAACCATGGGACGTTCCAAAGCAGTCCATGGGTGGGAAATAAACCAAACTGAGAAGTAGGCAAAACCTAACTTCACAAATGGGCGACAGCCGCCTGAAGAATGCGTCTGCCCAAGCTCGCATCTGCCGAAGCATGAGCATGCACTTGGTAGTGCTTCGAAAAAGTGTGCAGACTGGACCACGTGGCAGCCTGACAAACCTGCTGAGCCGTAGCCTGGTGCCTGAAAGCCCAGGAGGCACCGACAGCTCTGGTCGAGTGCGCCTTAATCTCTGGGGGAGGAGGCACCTGAGAACACTGGTAGGCATCGGTGATAGCCGACCTGATCCAACGAGCTAGGGTCGGTTTAGAAGCAGCGAGACCCTTGCACTGACCAGTGGTTAGCACAAAAAGTGAGGTGCACCGCCTAAAAACGGGGGTGCGTGACACAGATTCGGAGCGCCCGCACCAAATCTAAGGAATGCAACGCCTTCTCAAAGCGATGCACAGGGGCCGGACAAAGAGAAGGCAATGAAATGTCCTGGTTAAGGTGGAAAGAAGACACCACCTTAGGGAGAAAGTCCGGAGTCGGACGAAGAACCACCTTGTCTTGGTGAAACACCAAAAAGGGGGATTCCGAAGAGAGCGCAGCCAAATCAGAAACTCTCCTGAGAGAAGTTATGGCTACTAGAAAAACAACTTTCTGTGAAAGTCTAAACAAGGGAACCTCCCTGAGAGGCTCAAAGGGGGGTTTCTGTAAGGCCGTGAGGACCAGATTAAGGTCCCAGGGATCCAAGGGCCGCCGGTAAGGAGGAATGATGTGAGATGCGCCCTGCATGAAGGTGCGCACCTGAGCCAGTCGGGCGATACGCCGCTGGAACAATACCGACAGAGCCGACACCTGTCCCTTGAGGGAATTGAGGGACAGTCCTAGCTGTAGACCGGACTGTAGAAAAGACAGGATGGTCGGCAAGGAGAACGGCCAAGGAGCATGGTCGGAAGAGCGACACCAGGACAGGAAAATCCTCCAAGTCCTGTGGTAAATCTTGGCCGAGGAAGACTTCCGAGCCTGAGTCATAGTGGAGATGACCTCAGAGGGAATGCCTGAAGCCGTCAGGATCCAGGACTCAAGAGCCACGCCGTCAATCTGAGAGCCGCAGAATTCTGGCGGAAGAACGGACCTTGAGAGAGAAGGTCTGGGCGGTCCGGGAGATGCCACGGCACCCCTTCGGACAGACGGAGCAGGTCTGGGTACCAAGCTCGCCTGGGCCAGTCCGGAGCAATGATTATGACTCGACGGCCCTCCATTCTGATCTTGCGCAGAACCCTGGGCAAGAGAGCTAGAGGGGGGAACACATAGGCCAGACGGAACTGAGACCAATCTTGAACCAGTGCGTCCGCTGCGAAGGCTTGAGGATCGTGGGAGCGAGCCACGTAAACCGGAACCTTGTTGTTGTGCCGGGATGCCATTAGATCCACTTCCGGAGTGCCCCACTTGCGGCAGATTGATCTGAACACTGACGGATGCAGGGCCCACTCGCCGCTGTCCACGGTTTGACGGCTGAGATAATCGGCCTCCCAGTTTTCCACGCCTGGGATGTGGACTGCAGATATGGTGGACTTGGAGTCCTCCGTCCACTGGAGGATTCGTTGAACCTCCAACATCGCCAGACGGCTGCGAGTCCCGCCCTGGTGATTGATGTAGGCAACCGCTGTCGCGTTGTCCGACTGAACTCGAATGTGCCTGCCCGCCAACAGGTGGTGAAAGGCTAGGAGAGCTAGAAACACAGCTCTGATCTCCAGCACATTGATCGAGAGGGCTGATTCGGACGGAGTCCAAGTGCCCTGTGCTCGGTGATGGAGAAATACTGCTCCCCAACCGGAGAGGCTGGCATCCGTGGTGAGGATCACCCAGGACGGAGTCAGGAAGGAGCGTCCCTGTGACAGAGAGAGGGGCCGAAGCCACCACTGAAGGGAGCTCCTGGTCTGTGACGACAGAGCCACCAGCCTGTGCAAGGAAGAGATCCGCTTGTCCCAACAGCGGAGAATGTCCAGCTGCAGGGGACGCAGATGGAACTGGGCAAAGGGAACCGCTTCCATTGACGCCACCATCTGACCCAGCACCTGCATGAGGTGTCTGATGGAATGACGGCGGTGCCTCAGCAGAGAGCGCACCGCTAGACGAAGGGACTGCTGTTTGACTAAGGGCAGCTTCACAAGTGCCGGCAGAGTCTCGAATTGCATCCCTAGGTACATAAGTACCTGGGTCGGGGTCAGAGTGGACTTGGGCAGGTTGACAAGCCACCCGAACTGAACGAGCGTGGCGAGAGTGAGTGAGACACTCCGCTGGCAGTCTGCACTGGATGAGGCCTTGACTAGAAGGTCGTCCAGGTAAGGAATCACTGCCAACCCCTGGAGGTGCAGAACCGCAACCACTGCTGCCATGACCTTGGTGAATACTCGAGGGGCCGTGGCTAACCCGAAGGGGAGAGCCACGAATTGGAAATGTTCCTCTCCGATTGCAAAGCGTAGCCAACGCTTGTGTGAAACCGCAATAGGCACATGCAGATAGGCATCTCTGATGTCGATGGATGCCAGAAAATCTCCTTGGGTCATTGAGGCAATGACCGATCTCAGAGATTCCATGCGAAAGCGCCGCACCTGAACATGCTTGTTGAGAAGCTTGAGATCCAGGATGGGCCGGAAGGAACCGTCCTTCTTGGGGACTAGAAAGAGGTTTGAGTAGAAACCGCTGAACCGTTCCCGGGCGGGAACCGGAACAATTACACCGTTGGCCTGCAGGGATGCCACGGCCTGAGAGAAGGCGGCGGCTTTGGAGCAGGGGGGGGGGGGGGTGGACAGAAAAAATCTGTTTGGCGGGCTGGAAGAAAATTCTATCCTGTAGCCGTGGGAGATGATATCCCGCACCCACTGATCGGAGACGTGTTGAAACCACACGTCGCCAAACTGGGAGAGCCTGCCACCGACCAAGGACGTTGCTGGCGCAGCCAGATAGTCAAGAGGGGGCTGCCTTAGTGGCAGCGGCTCCTCCGGTCTTTTGAGGACACGGCTTTGCGCGCCAGTTGGGTTTACGATCCTTGGCTGCGGTAGTGGACGAGGTCGAGGGCTTAGAGGATGACCAGTTAGAGGAACGAAAGGAACGAAACCTCGATTGGTTCCTGCCCTGGACAGGTTTCCTGGTTTTAGTTTGTGGCAAGGAAGTACTCTTCCCGCCAGTAGCTTCCTTAATTATTTCATCCAGTTGTTCACCAAACAGCCGGGACCCAGCAAAAGGGAGACTCGCAAGGTACTTCTTAGAGGAAGCGTCTGCTTTCCACTCTCGAAGCCACAAGATCCTGCGGATCGCGAGGGAGTTAGCGGAGGCCACTGCCATGCGGTGAGAAGCCTCCAGGATGGCAGACATGGCGTAGGATGAAAAAGCCGAAGCTTGAGAAGTTAAGGCATCCATCTCAGGCATAGAGTCCCTGGTGAGGGAATGTATCTCCGCCAGAGAGGCAGAGACTGCCTTAAGAGCCCACACTGCCGCAAAAGACGGGGAGAACGAGGCTCCTACCGCCTCATATACAGACTTGGCCAGAAGGTCAACCTGGCGGTCAGTGGGATCCTTAAGAGAAGTGCCATCAGCCACAGCTACGACTGTGCGGGCTGAGATTCTGGACACCGGAGGGTCTACCTTTGGAGACTGGGCCCATTCCTTAACCACCTCTGGTGGAAAAGGAAAACGGTCATCAGAACTACGCTTCGGAAAACGTTTGTCAGGACAGGCCCTGGGCTTGGTAACAGTGGTCTGAAAACTGGAGTGGTTAAAAAACATACTCCTAGCTCTCTTAGGTGAGGTAAACTGGTGTATCTCTACCAGAGAGGCTTGTTCCTCTGACTCTGGTGGGTTGAGGTTCAGTACGGAGTTAATGGACGCAATCAAGTCACTAACATCCGCATCACCCTCAGACAAGTCAATGGGGTACATAGAGGTAGCGTCTGAGCCCACAGTAAACGAATCCTCCTCGCCCTGCACCTCGGCTCGTGAATCAGAGCCGTGGGACGAGGAAGGAGAAGGGTCCCTGCGTCTCCGTTTAGGGGGACGGGGTCCTAGGACATGCTCTGAGAGCTCTGCAGAGCTCGGAGCAGCAGAGGCACCCTGAGAAGAGGGCTGATGCATGGTCAGCAGTGTCCGGGACAGCTGCCCCATGGAGTCGGCAAAAGACTGGGAAATAGCTTTGGAAAAGGATGCTACCCAAGCCGGGGGATCAGCCACTGGGGCTGGAGCGGCCGGAGGAACCCCTGAGGAGGCTCCAGGCTGAGACACAACCATGTTAGCACAGGCATCACAATGTGGGTATGTGCTTGGCTCTGGCAGAATGAGCTTACATGCAGTGCATATAGCGTACAGCTTTGCAGTCTTGCTCCGGGTGACAGACATGCTGCTGAGGTGGAAGCTCTGCAGTAAGAATACACTCCTATAGAATGTCCTGAGAGTGTATAATAAAGCCCACAACCAGAGGTTGTGGCTTACCAGACCGCTCTCTGTGTGCCCTCCGGATTCCACAGCTTGGACCCCCAGTAAAGCGTCAGCCTTCCTAGAAAGCAGCAGGTTCAGCAGCCAGCGCCGATCAGTGTGATAAACGCTGAGAAAATGGCGCTGGGAGGAGGGGGAGGGGCGGAGATTAGCCCAAGAGCGGGAAACCGGAGGGCGAAGGAGAGATGCAGGGGAGGGAAACATCTCCTCAGAGAGGAGTGTCCTCCCCTCTGCTGGATGGCCGGTGGGCGGCGCCACTCTATTCCCCTGCATGAATGACATGCAGGGGAAGATGAAACCGAAACTAGGCCCAAACAGAAGCCGGGGCCTAGATTTTAACATGCGGCCGACGAGCAGGCACCTTCGGCGCGGTTCTCAGGGGAAACCCCCAGAACCGGCCGAAATTTACAGTAAAGACAAAAAACATACTTTCCCCCTAATAAAAGTACCCGGGACCCCTGAAAAACGTCTCAATACTTAGCTTTTGAGACGCAGGGCCAGTCCCTGAGGGGGGGCTAAACGCTCCTTCCAGCAGGAACCAGACAGGGCTGCGGATGGAGACCGGTCTCCTGCAAGCAGAAAGGACCGTGACGGCTCCCACTTCAACCCAGAGCCTCTCAGAGGATGTGAAGGAGCGCGGCATGTGAAGGCTCCAGCCTTGTAAAGTCAACCTTAACAGCACCGCCGACACAGTGGGGTGAGAAGGGACATGCCGGGAGTCCAGACTGGACCCGCTTTTCTTCCAAATCTTTAAAATCAAAATAAAAATGAAAAAAAAAAATCAGAGAATGCATGTGTGTGTGTGACCTCCTGAAACACAAAGCATTGAACTGGTTAGATTGTCATCCAGGGGGTGTATATAGCCCGGAGGGAGGAGCTACACGTTTGAGTGTAGTACTTTGTGTGTCCTCCGGAGGCAGAAGCTATACACCCATGGTTTGGGTCTCCCATAAGGAACGATGAAGAAAAAATAATTCTGGCATTTTTTTCCTTCATTACTCTGTTTACCAATAAGATTAATTTATTTTCTATTTTGATACATCAGATATTTCTGAGGCCAGCAATACCAAATGTGATTTTTTTTTGTTCTTGTGCTCTTTTTTTTTTTTTACAGTATTTAAAAGTCCCCTTATGGGACCTAAAGTTGTGATCGCCCCATCGCTTGTGCATCCTGATCTCTGGATATAGAAGGAGTTCTATCTGTGACTAGGAAGTCTATTGGTATGAAACAGGAGAAATCCCCCATGTGTGTGGAATTAGTGGAAGAGCTCACCCTTAGAATGGAAGAATTAATATGGCAAATAGCTGGTATGACAGACAAGAGCACCATGGATTATGCTTAGAGATCCTATAGATCTAGCTACTTGGTTATGCTATGAATAAGCTCTCCATAATCCATACTTCCACATTTTCACAACTTTCCATCTCGGAGTACTCAAAACGGACTGTCATCCAGGTGAGTCTTCTGTTTCCTCTTTTCCTATACATCCTAATCTAATTTTGCCGCATTGCTTTCCCTAGCTGTTTTCTTTTCTTTCTTTTTTAACGATGGTTAGCTGGTCTTACTTTTCTCAACCTAGCTACACCGCTAGAATAGACCCAAAAAAAGATTTAGCTTCATGTTCCCTTTTTTGTGTTTACATGTAGAAAAATGACTGCTGTAGGCAAGAGGGAAATAGGAGTGCAGCAAAGGCTAGACAGATGTTGGTGGTAGAGGACGGACATGGTCTTCTGAACACAGAACAGTGCATTTTCTGCTAGGTGCTCAAGTTTGGCATATTGCATATCAGATAGACAGATTGCTAGGTGGGGCTGGCAAAAACCCAGCAGTCATGGTATACATTGTTACCAATCACTAAATTAGAGGGAGATGGAAGGGCCTTAAAAGGATTACAGGGAACTAGGAGAGAAGCAGAAATCTAAGACCTCCAAGGTGGTGTTTTCAGAAATACTGGTGGTGCCATAAGTGTCACTAGAAAGACAGCAGGAGCTTAAGCATACAGATAAGTGGCTAAGAAGTTGCTGCAGAAAGGAAGGGTCTGGGTTCATGGAGAACTGGGCCAACTTCTCTGTTGGCTACAAGCTTTACGGTAAAGACGGGCTGCACCTCAATAGGGAGGGGGCAGCTGTGCTGGGGAGGAAACCAAATGGTTAGACAGAAGGAGGAGATTTTAAAGTAGAATCTGGAGGAGGGAGGGTAGTTGTGCAAAAAACGGGAAAGATATAGGAGATAGAGAGAAAGAGACAGTAGGGGTCAAGGAGGGATTAAAAGGAGCGGAGACAAGCAAGGAAAGTAGGGACGTGAGTAGGAGTAAAAAAATGTGTTAATAGTATTAAAAATCTGCTGGTGAATGCAAGAAGTCTTGCAAACAAAATGAATGAATTGGAGACTCTTATGTCAGCCACGGATTACTATGTGGTGGTCTTTACGGAAACCTGGCTGGATGAGAGCCATGACTGGGTGACAAACATAGAGGGTTACACCACATTCAGAAAGGCCAGAAAAGACAAAAAAGGTGGAGGGGTGAATATATTTATCAAATCTATGTCAAACATTTACAAATCCCCTAGGCCACATGGCATTCATCCACAGAAATTGAGCGTAGTAATTGACAGACCGCTGTATTTCACATTCTCTAATAACAGGGTTGGTGCCTCAGAATTGGAGGATGGGTGACGTGGTGCCGATTTTTTAGAAAGGTAAGAAGGAGGGCACTATAAAAAGATGACATGCAAAAATATATTGTATAGAATATTATAATAACTGACAACCAGCATGTTTCATGGAAGATAAGTCGTCTCTAATCAACATGTTTGGTTTCTATGAGGAGGTACAGTTAGAGCAGTCAGACTGGGGCATGCGCTACCATGAGAGGTATTAATGGCAAACACGATCATTGCTTTTAAAAAAGGGCTGGATAATTTTCACAGTACACACAAGTTTGTGGTTTATAGATAATTTAGTGGTCAAAAAAATGTAAAATTGGTGGAGAAGGTAGAACTTTATGGACCTAGGTCTTTTTTCAACCTATGCAACTACGTAAGAGTGATGGCATTGTGATTATTTATACTTGTTTGTTGTTTATATTGTATAATTGTTAATATATGGAGCTTTTCAGTTTTTGTCAGAGGGCAGCGTCAAACTGGTCCTGTCTTTTCTTATAGTCTAGGGCTATCTCTTTGAACCATGTTTTTTGGAAATGCGAGAGAATTTCAGAGAAATAAAACATACTTGTAAAGTAGTAATACCATTACAGATTTGTTCACTAAAGGAGATCTCTTATCAAATTATGCCTAAGGAGAAAATTGAAAAAACCTTTTTAGTGTATCTATCTTCTTTGCTGAGATTTGATCACAGCTTTAAACCTGTTTATTAAAACGACCATGCTTTGGTGACATTTCATCTTGTGGCTTTTGTCAGGCTACAGCTGACGAAAATCAGAAAGGGAAATGCTATACATTTTCTTCTGGTACTCTGGATCTACATGTATAGCAAACGCAATATACATCCATAGCAGACGTAGAGGCTTGTTCATAGGGAATATTCAATATAAACAAGAGTACATTCTAATGGTATGTTACTAAAGAAGGGAATTTTGTTTACTTACCGTAAATTCCTTTTCTTCTAGCTCCTATTGGGAGACCCAGACAATTGGGTGTATAGCTTCTGCCTCCGGAGGCCACACAAAGTATTACACTTTAAAAAGTGTAACCCCTCCCCTCTGCCTATACACCCTCCCGTGCATCACGGGCTCCTCAGTTTTGGTGCAAAAGCAGGAAGGAGGAAACTTATAAATTGGTCTAAGGTAAATTCAATCCGAAGGATGTTCGGAGAACTGAAAACCATGAACCAAAAGAACAATTCAACATGAACAACATGTGTACACAAAAGAACAACAGCCCGAAGGAAAACAGGGGCGGGTGCTGGGTCTCCCAATAGGAGCTAGAAGAAAAGGAATTTACGGTAAGTAAACAAAATTCCCTTCTTCTTTGTCGCTCCATTGGGAGACCCAGACAATTGGGACGTCCAAAAGCAGTCCCTGGGTGGGTAAAAGAATACCTCAATAACAGAGAGCCGAAAAACGACCCCTTCCTACAGGTGGGCAACCGCCGCCTGAAGAACTCGCCTACCTAGACTGGCATCTGCCGAAGCATAGGTATGCACTTGATAGTGTTTTGTGAAGGTGTGCAGACTAGACCAGGTAGCTGCCTGACACACCTGCTGAGCCGTAGCCCGGTGTCGCAATGCCCAGGACGCACCCACGGCTCTGGTAGAATGGGCTTTCAGCCCCGAAGGAAGAGGAAGCCACGAAGAACGGTAGGCTTCAAGAATCGGTTCCTTGATCCACCGAGCCAAAGTTGACTTGGAAGCCTGCGAACCCTTACGCTGGCCAGCGACCAGGACAAAGAGCGCATCTGAACGGCGCAGGGGCGCCGTGCGAGACACGTAGAGCCGGAGTGCTCTCACTAGATCTAATGAATGCAAATCCTTTTCACACTGGTGAACTGGATGAGGGCAAAAAGACGGTAAGGAGATATCCTGATTGGGATGAAAAGGAGATACCACCTTAGGGAGAAACTCCGGGATAGGACGCAGAACCACCTTATCCTGGTGAAAAACCAGGAAAGGGGATTTGCATGACAGCGCTGCAAGCTCCGACACTCTTCGGAGTGAGGTAATTGCCACAAGAAATGCCACCTTTTGCGAAAGACGTGATAAAGAGACATCCCTCAGCGGCTCGAAAGGTGGTTTTTGAAGAGCCATTAACACCCTGTTAAGGTCCCAGGGTTCCAGCGGACGCTTGTAGGGTGGAAATATGTGGCAAACTCCCTGCAGGAACGTGCGGACCTGCGGAAGCCTTGCCAGGCGTTTTTGAAAAAAATACTGAGAGCGCCGATACTTGTCCCTTGAGAGAGCCGAGTGACAAACCCTTGTCCATTCCGGATTGAAGGAATGAAAGAAAAATGGGTAAGGCAAAAGGCCAGGGAGTAAAACCCTTATCAGAGCACGAGGACAAGAAGATCCGCCACGACCTGTAATAGATTTTGGCGGACGTTGGTTTCCTGGCCTGTCTCATAGTGGCAATGACATCCTGAGATAAACCCGACGACGCTAGGAGCCAGGACTCAATGGCCACACAGTCAGGTTGAGGGCCGCAGAATTCAGATGGAAAAACGGCCCTTGTGACAGCAGGTCTGTGCGGTCTGGAAGCGCCCACGGCTGACCCACCGTGAGATGCCACAGATCCGGGTACCACGACCGCCTCGGCCAATCTGGAGCGACGAGAATGGCGCGACGACAGTCGGATCTGATCTTGCGTAACACTCTGGGCAACATCACCAGAGGAGGAAACACATAAGGGAGTCGAAACTGCGACCAATCCTGAACTAACGCGTCCGCCGCCAGAGCTCTGTGATCTTGAGACCGTGCCATGAAGGCCGGGACCTTGTTGTTGTGCCGTGACGCCATGAGATCGACGTCCGGCGTTCCCCAGCGGCGACAGATCTCTCAAAACACGTCTGGGTGCAGAGACCATTCCCCCGCATCCATGCCCTGACGACTGAGAAAGTCTGCTTCCCAGTTTTCTACGCCCGGGATGTGAACTGCGGAGATGGTGGAGGCTGTGGCCTCCGCCCACAGCAGAATCCGCCGGACTTCCTGGAAGGCTTGACGGCTGCGCGTGCCGCCCTGGTGGTTGATGTACGCGACCGCCGTGGCGTTGTCCGACTGTATGCGGATCTGCCTGCCCTCCAGCCACCGATGGAACACCTTTAGGGCTAGATACACTGCCCTTATCTCCAGAACATTGATCTGAAGGGAAGACTCTATCGGAGTCCAGGTTCCCTGAGCCCTGTGGTGGAGAAAAAACCGCTCCCCACCCTGACAGGCTCGCGTCCGTCGTGACTACAGCCCAGGATGGGGGCAGGAAGGATTTTCCCTGCGATAGAGAAGTGGGAAGAAGCCACCACTGAAGAGAGGTTTTGGCTGCAAGGGAAAGAGAGACGTTCCTGTCGAGGGAAGTCGACCTCCTGTCCCATTTGCGGAGAATGTCCCATTGGAGTGGGCGCAGATGGAACTGCGCGAAGGGCACTGCCTCCATTGCTGCCACCATCTTCCCCAGGAAGTGCATGAGGCGCCTCAAGGGGTGTGACTGACCCCGAAGAAGAGATTGCACCCCCGTCTGCAGCGAAAGCTGTTTGTCCAGCGGTAGCTTGACTACCGCTGAGTGAGTATGAAACTCCATCCCGAGGTAAGTCAGTGATTGGGTCGGTGTCAACTTGGATTTTGGGAAGTTGATGATCCACCCGAACTGCTGGAGAGTCTCCAGAGCGACGGTCAGGCTGTGTTGACACGCCACCCGGGAGGGTGCCCTGACTAGGAGATCGTCTAAGTAAGGGATCACCGAGTGGCCCTGAGAGTGTAGGACCGCCACAACGGATGCCATGACCTTGGTGAAGACCCGTGGGGCTGTCGCCAGGCCGAAAGGCAGTGCCACGAACTGAAGGTGTTCGTCCCCGAAGGCGAAACGCAGGAAGCGTTGATGCTCGGGTGCGATCGGCACATGGAGATAAGCATCCTTGATGTCGATTGATGCTAGGAAGTCTCCTTGTGACATCGAAGTGATGACCGAGCGGAGAGATTCCATCCGAAACCTTCTGGTGCTCACATGCCTGTTGAGCAGTTTGAGGTCCAGAACGGGACGGAATGATCCGTCCTTCTTTGGCACCACGAACAAGTTGGAGTAGAAACCGTGACCATGTTCCTGAGGGGGAACGGGAATTACCACTTCTTCTGACTTCAGAACGCCCACAGCCTGAAAAAGTGCGCCGGCCCGAGATGGGGGCGGAGATGTTCTGAAGAAACGAGTCGGAGGACGAGAGCTGAACTCTATCCTGTAACCGTGAGACAGAATGTCTCTCACCCATCGGTCTTGGACATGTGGCCACCAGGCGTCGCAAAAGCGGGAGAGCCTGCCACCGACCGAGGATGCGGTTCGGGGAGGCCGAAAGTCATGAGGAGGCCGCCTTGGAGGCAGTGCCTCCGGCGGTTTTTTGGGGGCGTGATTTAGACCGCCACTCATAAGAGTTCCTCTGGCCCTTCTCTGGCCTGTTGGACGAGGAGGATTGGGACTTGGCTGAGGGCCGAAAGGACCGAAACCTCAGTTGTATTTTCCGTTGCTGAGGTCTCTTCGGTTTGGACTGGGGTAAGGAAGAGTCCTTTTCCCTTGGATTCCTTAATAATTTCATCCAATCGTTCGCCAAACAATCGGTCGCCAGAAAACGGCAAACCGGTTAAGAACTTCTTGGAAGCAGAGTCTGCCTTCCATTCGCGTAGCCACATGGCCCTGCGGACTGCCACCGAATTAGCGGATGCTACCGCTGTACGGCTAGCAGAGTCCAGGACGGCGTTCATGGCGTAGGACGAAAAAGCCGACGCCTGAGAAGTCAAAGACGCAACTTGCGCAGCAGAGGTACGTGTGACCGCATTAATCTCAGACAGACAAGCTGAGATAGCTTGGAGTGCCCACACGGCTGCAAAGGCCGGGGCAAAAGACGCGCCTGTGGCTTCATAGATGGATTTCACCAGGAGCTCTATCTGCCTGTCAGTGGCATCCTTGAGCGATGAGCCATCTGCAACTGATACTACAGATCTAGCCGCCAGTCTAGAGACTGGAGGATCCACCTTGGGACATTGAGCCCAACCCTTAACTACGTCAGAGGGGAAGGGGTAACGTGTGTCATTAAGGCGCTTAGTAGAGCGCTTGTCCGGAAATGCTCTGTGCTTCTGGACAGCATCTCTGAAGTTAGAGTGATCGAAAAACGCACTCCGTGTACGTTTGGGAAACCTAAACTGGTGTTTCTCCTGCTGCGAAGCCGACTCCTCTATAGGTGGAGTTGGGGGAGAAAGATCTAGCACCTGGTTGATGGACGCTATAAGGTCATTTACTATGGCGTCCCCTTCAGGTGTATCAAGATTGAGAGCAACGTCAGGGTCAGAGCCCTGAGCTGCGACGTCCGCCTCATCCTCCAGAGAGTCCTCAAGCTGAGACCTCGAGCAGCGTGAGGAAGTCGGGGAAGATTCCCAGCGAGCCCGCTTAGCCGGTCTGGGACTGTGGTCCGTGCCGGAGTCCTCCACGTGAGACCTAGGGGCCACCCCGGGAGCACGCTGCGGCGCAGACCGAGAGGGGCCTGGAGGCGATGATCCAACAGTGCCCGGGGCCTGTGTAAGGACCGGTCTGGACTGCAAGGCTTCTAGTAGCTTGGCAGACCATTTGTCCATAGACTGAGCCATGGATTGTGAAAGCGACTCAGAGAGTTTCTCAGCAAAGCTGCAAACTCTGTCCCTGCCGCCTTGACAGGGGAAGCAGGAGGGTCTGCCTGAGCCGAGGGGCCCACTAGTGACCGAGGCTCCGGCTGAGCAAGTGCAACAGGGGTCGAGCATTGCTCACAGTGAGGGTAGGTGGAACCCGCAGGTAACATAGCCCCACAAGAGGTACAGGTTGCAAAAAAAACCCTTTGCCTTAGCGCCCTTGCTCCTTGTGGACGACATGCTGTTGTCTCCTAGGAGAGTGATCACTGACGGTATATAGCCAAATGAAATCCTCCACCGGCAGAATGTGTGTAAAAATGGCTGCCGGAGCTCTCAAGGGAGGAGGGAGCCGTGGGCGGCGACTAGTAAAGTGCGGGAATCTGGGGCCCCACAGTGATCAGTGAGGGGGGGGAGGAAACCTAAAGTATGCTCCAGCCCTCACTGCCGACGTCAGGTCGACCGTCCCGCCCTTACCCCTGACTGGCAGGCCCGGGGGCGGGAGTTATGGTACTAGGCCGCAATGAAGCCGGGGACTAAATTTAATACCGCGGCCGACAAACAGGCGCGGTCGGCGCGGAAGTCCCGGTCTTCACAAACCAGCAGCTGCTGCAGCGTCTGTGAAACAAGCGCTCCATGCACCGTCCCCATGGGGACACAGAGTACCTTTAGATGCAGGGCCCTGTCCCTGAGGATACATAGACTCCTGTCCGGCAGATTCCCACAGGGGCTGCGGAGGGAGCCCGGTCCCAGTGAATGGATGACCGGTTAGGATCCCACTTCTCCCAGAGCCTCTAAGGGATGGTGAAGGAAAACGGCATGTGGCTCCAGCCTCTGTACCCGCAATGGGTACCTCAACCTTAACAGCACCGCCGACTTAGTGGGGTGAGAAGGGAGCATGCCGGGGGCCCTGTGGGGGCCCTCTTTTCTTCCAACCGATAAAATCAGCAGCTGCTGCTGACTAAAATGTGGATGCATGAGTGGATGTGTGCCTCCTTCCACACAAAGCATAAAACTGAGGAGCCCGTGATGCACGGGAGGGTGTATAGGCAGAGGGGAGGGGTTACACTTTTTAAAGTGTAATACTTTGTGTGGCCTCCGGAGGCAGAAGCTATACACCCAATTGTCTGGGTCTCCCAATGGAGCGACAAAGAAAGGTAAATTTTTGCCATTGTTTAAAAAAAAAAAAAAAAAAGAAGGGAATTTTGTTTACTTACCGTAAATTCCTTTTCTTCTAGCTCCTATTGGGAGACCCAGACAATTGGGTGTATAGCTTCTGCCTCCGGAGGCCACACAAAGTATTACACTTTAAAAAGTGTAACCCCTCCCCTCTGCCTATACACCCCCCCGTGCATCACGGGCTCCTCAGTTTTGGTGCAAAAGCAGGAAGGAGGAAACTTATAAATTGGTCTAAGGTAAATTCAATCCGAAGGATGTTCGGAGAACTGAAAACCATGAACCAAAAGAACAATTCAACATGAACAACATGTG
The DNA here is from genome assembly GCF_048569485.1 of Anomaloglossus baeobatrachus. Taxonomy (NCBI): domain Eukaryota; kingdom Metazoa; phylum Chordata; class Amphibia; order Anura; family Aromobatidae; genus Anomaloglossus; species Anomaloglossus baeobatrachus. The sequence goes on from NC_134353.1 coordinate 630,572,713, forward strand.
TACACAAAAGTACAAACAGCACGAAGGGAACAGGGGCGGGTGCTGGGTCTCCCAATAGGAGCTAGAAGAAAAGGAATTTACGGTAAGTAAACAAAATTCCCTTCTTCTTTGTCGCTCCATTGGGAGACCCAGACAATTGGAACGTCCAAAAGCAGTCCCTGGGTGGGTAAAAGAATACCTCAATAAAAAGAGCCGAAACGGCCCCCTCTTACAGGTGGGCAACCGCCGCCTGAAGGACTTGCCTACCTAGACTGGCATCCGCCGAAGCATAGGTATGCACCTGATAGTGTTTCGTGAAAGTGTGCAGACTAGACCAGGTAGCTGCCTGACACACCTGCTGAGCCGTCGCCTGGTGCTGCAATGCCCAGGACGCACCCACGGCTCTGGTAGAATGGGCTTTCAGCCCTGAAGGAATCGGAAGCCCAGAAGAACGGTAGGCTTCAAAAATCGGTTCCTTGATCCACCGAGCCAAGGTTGACTTGGAAGCCTGCGACCCCTTACGCTTGCCAGCGACAAGGACAAAGAGCGCATCAGAACGGCGCAGTGGCGCCGTGCGAGACACGTAGATCCGGAGTGCTCTCACTAGATCTAACAAATGCAAATCCTTTTCACATTGGTGAATTGGATGAGGGCAAAATGAAGGTAAGGAGATATCCTGATTGAGATGAAAAGAGGACACCACTTTGGGGAGAAAGTCCGGGACCGGACGCAGAACCACCTTATCCTGGTGAAATACCAGGAAGGGGGCTTTGCATGACAGCGCTGCAAGCTCTGACACTCTGAGTGATGTAACTGCCACTAGAAAAGCCACCTTCTGCGAAAGACGTGATAGAGAGACATCCCGCAGCGGCTCAAAAGGTGGTTTCTGAAGAGCCCGTAGAACCCTGTTGAGATCCCAGGGTTCCAGCGGCCGCTTGTAAGGTGGGACTATGTGGCAAACGCCCTGCAGGAACGTGCGGACCTGCGGAAGCCTGGCTAGACGCTTTTGAAAAAACACGGAAAGCGCCGATACTTGTCCCTTGAGAGAGCCGAGAGACAAACCCTTGTCCATTCCGGATTGAAGGAAGGAAAGAAACGTGGGTAAGGCAAACGGCCAGGGGGTAACCCCCTTATCAGAGCACCAGGATAAGAAGATCCTCCAAGCCCTGTGATAGATCTTGGCTGACGTTGGTTTCCTGGCCTGTCGCATAGTGGCAATGACCTCTTGAGATAACCCTGAGGACGCTAGGAGCCAGGACTCAATGGCCACACAGTCAGGTTGAGGGCCACAGAATTCAGATGGAAAAATGGCCCTTGAGACAGCAAGTCTGGTCGGTCTGGGAGCGCCCACGGTTGACCTACCGTGAGGTGCCACAGGTCCGGGTACCACGACCTCCTCGGCCAGTCTGGAGCGACGAGGATGGCGCGGCGGCAGTCGGACCTGATCTTGCGCAACACTCTGGGCAGCATTGCCAGAGGAGGGAATACATAAGGCAGTCGAAACTGCGACCAATCCTGAACTAAGGCGTCCGCCGCCAGAGCTCTGTGATCCTGAGACCGTGCCATGAATGCCGGGACTTTGTTGTTGTGCCGAGACGCCATGAGATCGACGTCCGGCGTTCCCCAGCGGCAACAGATCTCTTGAAACACGTCCGGGTGAAGAGACCATTCCCCTGCGTCCATGCCCTGGCGACTGAGAAAGTCTGCTTCCCAGTTTTCTACGCCCGGGATGTGAACCGCGGAGATGGTGGAGGCTGTGGCCTCCGCCCACAGCAGAATCCGCCGAACTTCTTGGAAGGCTTGACGACTGCGAGTGCCGCCCTGGTGGTTGATGTACGCGACCGCCGTGGCGTTGTCTGACTGTATGCGGATCTGCCTGCCCTCCAGCCACCGATGGAACGCCTTTAGGGCTAGATACACTGCCCTTATCTCCAGAACATTGATCTGAAGGGAGGACTCTGTCGGAGTCCAGGTTCCCTGAGCCTTGTGGTGGAGAAAAACCGCTCCCCACCCTGACAGACTCGCGTCCGTCGTGACCACAGCCCAGGATGGGGGCAGGAAAGATTTTCCCTTCGATAGGGAAGTGGGAAGAAGCCACCACTGAAGAGAGGTCTTGGCTGCCAGAGAAAGAGAGACGTTCCTGTCTAAGGACATCGACCTCTTGTCCCATTTGCGGAGAATGTCCCATTGGAGTGGACGCAGATGAAACTGCGCAAAGGGAACTGCCTCCATTGCTGCCACCCTCTTCCCTAGGAAGTGCATGAGGCGCCTCAAGGGGTGTGACTGGGCCCGAAGGAGAGATTGCACCCCTGTTTGCAGCGAACGCTGTTTGTCCAGCGGTAGCTTGACTATCGCTGAGAGAGTATGAAACTCCATCCCGAGGTACGTCAGTGATTGGGTCGGAGTCAATTTTGACTTTGGGAAATTGATGATCCACCCGAACCTCTGGAGAGTCTCCAGAGCCACGGTCAGACTGTGTTGACATGCCACCCGGGAGGGTGCCTTGACTAGGAGATCGTCTAAGTACGGGATCACCGAGTGGCCCTGAGAGTGTAGGACTGCCACAACGGATGCCATGACCTTGGTGAAGACCCGTGGGGCTGTCGCCAGGCCGAAAGGCAGTGCCACAAACTGAAGGTGTTCGTCCCCAATGGCGAAACGCAGCAAGCGTTGATGCTCTGGAGCGATCGGCACATGGAGATAGGCATCCCTGATGTCGATTGATGCTAGGAAGTCTCCTTGGGACATCGAAGCGATGACAGAGTGGAGGGATTCCATGCGAAACCGCCTGGTTCTCACATGTCTGTTGAGCAATTTGAGGTCCAAAACGGGACGGAATGAACCGTCCTTTTTTGGTACCACGAACAGGTTCGAGTAAAAACCGCGACCACGTTCCTGAAGGGGAACGGGGATCACAACTCCTTCTGTCTTCAGAGTGTCCACCGCCTGAAAAAGTGCAACGGTTCGCTCGGGGGGCGGAGATGTTCTGAAAAAACGAGTCGGAGGACGAGAGCTGAACTCTATCCTGTAACCGTGAGACAGAATGTCCCTCACCCATCGGTCTTGGACATGTGGCCACCAGGCGTCGCAAAAGCGGGAGAGCCTGCCACCGACCGAGGATGCGGTTTGGGGAGGCCGAAAGTCATGAGGAGGCCGCCTTGGAGACGGTGCCTCCGGCGGTCTTTGGAGGACGTGACTTAGACCGCCATGCAGAAGAGTTTCTCTGGCTCTTCTGTGGCCTGTTGGACGAGGAGGATTGGGACCTGGCTGAGGGCCGAAAGGACCGAAACCTCGCTTGAATTTTTCGCTGCTGAGGTCTCTTTGGTTTGGGCTGGGGTAAGGACTAGTCCTTTCCCTTGGATTGCTTAATAATTTCATCCAATTGTTCGCCAAACAATCGGTCGCCAGAAAAAGGCAAACCGGTCAAGAACTTCTTGGAAGCAGAGTCTGCCTTCCATTCGCGTAGCCACATGGCCCTGCGGACTGCCACCGAATTGGCGGATGCTACCGCTGTACGGCTAGCCGAGTCTAGGACAGCATTCATGGCGTAGGATGAAAATACCGACGCCTGAGAAGTCAAAGACGCTACTTGCGGAGCAGAGGTACGGGTGACCGCATTAATCTCAGACAGACAAGCTGAGATAGCCTGGAGTGCCCACACTGCTGCAAAGGCTGGGGCAAAGGACGCGCCTATGGCTTCAAAAATGGATTTCATTAGGAGCTCTATCTGCCTGTCCGTGGCATCCTTGAGCGTTGAACCGTCAGCCACTGCTTAACTACGTCAGAGGGGAAGGGGTAACGTGTGTCATTAAGGCGTTTAGTAAAGCGCTTGTCCGGGAAAGCCCTGTGCTTCTGGACAGCATCTCTGAAGTTCGAGTGATCGAAGAAAGCACTCCGAGTACGTTTGGGAAACCTAAACTGGTGCTTCTCCTGCTGTGCGGCCGACTCCTCTATAGGTGGAGTTGGGGGAGAAAGATCTAGCACCTGGTTGATGGACACTATAAGGTCATTTACTATGGCGTCCCCTTCAGGTGTATCAAGATTGAGAGCAACGTCAGGGTCAGAGTCCTGGGCTGCGACCTCCGCCTCATCCTCTAGAGAGTCCTCAAGCTGAGACCCCGAACAGCGTGATGAAGTCGGGGAAGATTCTAAGCGAGCCCGCTTAGCCGGTCTGGGACTGCGGTCCGTGCCGGAGTCCTCCACGTAATAACTAGAGGCCACCCCAGGAGCACGCTTCGTCGCAGACCGAGAGGGGCCTGGGGGCGATCCCGCAGTGCCCGGGGCCTGTGTAAGGGCCGGTCTGGACTGCAAAGCTTCTAGTATCTTAGCAGACCATTTGTCCATAGACTGAGCCATGGATTGTGAAAGTGACTCAGAGAGTTTCTCAGCAAAAGCTGCAAACTCTGTCCCTGCCGCCTGGACAGGGGAAGCCGGCGGTTCTACCTGGGCCGAGGGTCCCACCAGTGCCCCAGGCTCCGGCTGAGCGAGTGCCACAGGGCCCGAGCATTGCTCACAGTGAGGGTAGGTGGAACCTGCAGGTAGCATAGCCGCACAAGAGGTACAGGTTGCAAAATAACCCTGTGTCTTGGCACCCTTGCTCCTTGTGAACGACATGCTGTTGTCTCCCCGGAGAGTGATCACTGAGGGATATATAGCCACAAGCTAACAGTACAGCCGAACCGAGAAAATGTATACAAATATAATATATATATATATATATATATACAGTTCGGCACTCTAGGGGGTGCAGCACCGGGTGACCGGTGTGGCTTACCGACCGCACAAGCGGTGCGTGGCCACCAGATTCCCTGCCTCGGGTCTCCCAGAGATGCAGCCAGAAGTCCTCCATCGGCAGAATGTGCTTAAAACATGGCTGTCGGCGTTCACAGGGGAGGAGGGAGCCGTGGGCGTAACTACAAAAGTGCGGGAATCTGGTGCCCCAGAGTGATTAGTGAGGGGGGCGGAGGACAGCTAAGTGTGCTCCAGCCTTCACTGTCGACGTCATACCGACCGTCCCGCCCTTACCCCTGACTGGCAGGCCCGGGGGCGGGAGTTTAAGGCACTAGGCCGCAAAAGCCGGGGACTAAAGTTAAAACCGCGGCCGGCAAGCAGGCGCGGTCGGCGCGGTAGTCCCGGTCTCATACCAACACCGCAGTCGCTGCAGCGTCTGAGGCCAAGGTGCTCCATGCACCGTCCCCAAGGGGACACAGAGTACCTGTAGATGCAGGGCCCTGTCCCTGATGATACTCAGTCTCCTGTCCGTCAGAATCCCACAGGGGCTGCGGAGGGAGCCCGGTCCCAGTGCCTGGATGACCGGATAGGATCCCACTTCTCCCAGAGCCCCTAAGGGATGGGGAAGGAAAACGGCATGTGGCTCCAGCCTGTGTACCCGCAATGGGTACCTCAACCTTAACAGCACCGCCGACTTAGTGGGGTGAGAAGGGAGCATGCCGGGAGCCCTGTTAGAGGCCCTCTTTTCTTCCATCCGATACAATCAGCAGCTGCTGCTGACTAAAATGGGAGCATGAGTGAATGTGTGCCTCCTTCAACACAAAGCATAAAACTGAGGAGCCCGTGATGCACGGGGGGGGTGTATAGGCAGAGGGGAGGGGTTACACTTTTTAAAGTGTAATACTTTGTGTGGCCTCCGGAGGCAGAAGCTATACACCCAATTGTCTAGGTCTCCCAATGGAGCGACAAAGAAAAAAAAAAAAAAAAAAAAGATATAGATTAATTATATATATATATATATATATATATATATATATATATTATATATATATATATATATATATATACATACATACACATACATACATACATACATACACACACACACACACACACCAATATACAATTATGATATGTAGAAAGATGAGCACTTTACGATCCTGTCACAAGTGTGTCACGGCCTAATATGATCTCAGGGCGACCCGAGATCAAAAGGTCCCAGCTTATTGTTGATCACAGATCCGCTTTTGTGCCTGCTCGTCATTTACCCTGAGTTGGAGCATATTTAATTCAATTCAGTTGTATCCTCTGCTGCAGCCACTGCCTTCTGGTATAAATATCTACTCCCCATTCCTTCCTATGCCGACTATAGCGCATTCCTTAGCTGTGCATGTTGAAGGTGCTGGTCTCTGCAGAGCTGTGGTGTTGTTACTCTTGCAGCTGAGAAGTTCCTATTGGAGTCCTCTGTTGTGTGCTTCCCCATCTGTTTGTCTTACCTACCTTGTGTTGTCTTATTTGCAGTGGTAAGACTAGTGGCTCGCTGACCTTCACTAGTAAGGGTGAGTTTAGGGCCAGCGAAGGCCTAGGCAAGTGATCGACACACACGGGGAGTTCCTGTCTAGTGATGTTAGGGAGTGCTGGGATCAGCCTCAGGTGAGGGTTAGGAGGTGCCAGTGCCCACAGTTGTGTTCCCTTTGTGTTGCGTTTCTCGTGGACGTTTTCCCCTTTCCCCGACATAACACTACCCAGGCGATCCCGCTGTGTTGCACCGTTCGCCGGGATACCACTTATATCTGGCATGACATAGGTAATCATATTGTGACAGATCCCCACATATATGGCCTTAATATATGCATATAATGTCTTCCCTTCTTTCACCCTTCCTTGCATCCACCTCTACCAAGTTGAAATCATTAAAACCAAAATCAATTATTTCAGGTATACCCACATGTGTGCACCAAAGAAACTTTGGATCTTTCATAAGTGTCCTCTCTGTCAACTTTTTATGGAATAAATTGTATGCATCCTCCTCCAGAGTGTCTCGTAACTGAAAAGCGCCAAAGAAAATGAAAATTATTATACACGTCCATTATAAATCAAAAAACGTCATCAAATCAACTTGTAAATACTGATACTTAAGATATTTTGCAATACATTGCTCAACAAATGTCAACTGTGCACACCAATTAAAAGAAAACTTCTTGTGCTTTGGGGGGACCTTTAAGAAGATTTCATATGAGTTTCTGCTGAAAAAAACAAAACTGTTTTGCTCCCAGAGAGTCATAAAATGGGTACACTACTGAAAATTACTTACCAGGATATCAAGTGTAGAAAAGTAGTGTAGGAGTTCACCCTCATCACTAATCTCTGGCTCTTCACATGCTGGGCACACCATATCTCTAATATGTTTCTCCTTTACTGCAACTGTAAAGTGCATCCGGAAGCAGTCTGGGCAGATGCAGCACTCGCATGACGTTAGGGAGCGCATCTGGAAAAGAGGCAGATCCAACATTTGTATGTAGTTACTGTAAGTAAGCTGCAGAATGATCCTGCTGCATCTACGTAATTCTCAGGAGCGCAGTTGCTGACTAGCTCCTTTAACCCCAATCTTCAGGAGCACACTGTTACTGACTAGATGCTTTAATCCCAATCTTCAGAACAATGTTCTTGACTAGTTGCTTTAATCTTACACTGTTGCTGACTAGCTACTTTAACCCCAATCTTCTGGGCACAATGTTGATGATTATATACTATAACCCCAATCTTCAGGAGAACAAAGTTGCAGACTAGTTGCTTTGACCCCAACCTTCAGGAGCCCACTGTTACTGACATTTAAGCCCTTTGTGCATATAAGTGTAACTGTCCAATTTTGGAAGAACAAAATTTGCTTCCTTTCAATAATACTTCTACACCCTTCTCACACCAATTACAGATGAAGGCCCATATTTTACAACTGCTTTTGGAAGACAAAGTAGTCAGACTGCAATCAATGAACTGTGTTCCTGTCTGAAATAGAACATTTCTGATCTGAATGCCCAACAATAAGGTAGTTCGAACAGAACTCTCCAGGGTTCTTTTTATATGGTGCAGAAGGGCTAACAGCTTGGGAGAGCCAGTCTGCAGCCGCATTCACAGCAGAGTCAGGGACAGCTCAGTCAGCCAACCTGCATTGATGATTGTCAGCTAGTCCCCAAAACAAGCGTTCATAGACGGGTGTCTGGAATATTCATGTTGCCAGTTTCCTTAACTCTAATCCGCAAATGTCCTATTGTTTAAATCCAGAATATAATACAATATATTATACATATATATATATATATATATATATATATATATATATATATATATATATATAATTGCCTTATTCTTTCTGTCTGTCTGTCATGCTCCAAAATTGTGTCCTTACGGTGACACAAAGCTGATTGGCCGCTGGGCTCGCCATGGCCCCGCCCCCCCACACGGATTGGCCGCTCGCCCAGGCTGCGCCCTTACACGGATTGGCCAGCCGCTCGCCCAGGCTCCGCCCCCCCACAGATTGGCCTCTCGCCCCGGCATCCTGCAGGCATTGGCAATTCGGCCACGCCACGCCCCGCCCCCCTCACGCAATGCACGCTAGTTCTGGCCCCGCCCCCTCCCCCCGCGCATTCCCCGAACTGACACGGCTGTCACGGAGGTGAGTACTGTACTCCCCCCCCCTCCCCCTCCCCCCTCCCCCCCCTCCCCCCGCGCATTCCCCGAACTGACACGGCTGTCACAGAGGTGAGTATTGTACTCCCCCCCACCCCCCCCCCGGCCCCCGCTCGCACGGGAGTGGTGTGGATACGTTGGTAACCATGCTCGCATGGTTACAAGCGCATCAAGGTCCTGCTGCGGCGGAAGATCCACACGCACACACTTAACAGCACACACACAAACATACACACACATCAGATCACACTCACTCTCACACACACCTCACACACACCTCACACACACCTCACACACACCTCACATACACCTCACATACACCTCACATACACCTCACATCGCATCCACACACTCACAGCATCCGGCGATATCGCTTGCTTCTCGGCCTCGATACTGTGCTGTTGTGACCTTCCAGGACCTGACGGAGGATCACATGGCCAGAGGCATGTGGTATCTCCGGATGTTGTGAATGTCAGCGCGTATGTGCGATATCGTCAGTGTCTGTGTGTGTGAGTGGATGCGATCGGGTGTGTGTGAGTGGATGTGATCGTGTGTGTGTGAGTGGATGCGATCGGGTGTGTGTGAGTGGATGCGATCGGGTGTGTGTGAGTGGATGCGATCGTGTGTGTGTGAGTGGATGCGATCGGGTGTGTGTGAGTGGATGCGATCGGGTGTGTGAGTGTCGGCAAAGGAGCACGGCGTGCTGGAGGAGGCTGGGAGCAGAGAGGCTGATCATGGGGAAGGCTGGGAGGGGGAGGCTGATGCTGGGGGAGACTGGGAGGGGAAGGCTGATGCTGAAGGAGGCTGGGAGGGGGAGGCTGGGAGGAAGGAGGCTGGGAGGAGAGAGGCTGATCATGGGGAAGGCTGGGAAGGGGAGGCTGATGCTGAGGGAGGCTGGAAGGAGAGAGGCTGATGCTGGGGGAGGCTGAAAGGAGAGAGGCTGAGGCTGGGAGGAGAGAGGCTGATGCTGGGGAAGGCTGATGCTGAGGGAGGCTGGGAGGGGAAAGCTGATGCTGGGGAAGGCTGGGAGGACGGAGGCTGGGAGGAGAGAGGCTGATCCTGGGGAAGGCTGGGAGAGGGAGGCTGATGCTGGGGGAGGCTGGAAGGAGAGAGGCTGATGCTGGGGGAGGCTGGAAGAAGAGAGGCTGATGCTGGGGGAGGCTGATGCTGGGGGAGGCTGGGAGGAGAGAGGCTGATGCTGGGGAAGGCTGGGAAGAGAGAGGCTGATGCTGGGGACAGAGAGGAGAGGCTGATGCTGGGAGGAGAGAGGCTGATGCTGGGATGAGAGAGGCTGATGCTGGGAGGAGAGAGGCTGATGCTGGGGGAGGCTATGAGGGGGAGGCTGATGCTGGGGGAGGCTGGGACGAGGGAGGCTGATGCTGGTGGAGGCTGATGCTTGGGGAGGCTGATGCTGGGGGAGGCTGGAAGGAGAGAGGCTGATGCTGGTGGAGGCTGATGCTTGGGGAGGCTGATGCTGGGGGAGACTGGGAGGGGAAGGCTGATGCTGAGGGAGGCTGGGAGGGGGAGGCTGGGAGGAGAGAGGCTGATCCTGGGGAAGGCTGGGAACGGGAGGCTGATGCTGAGGGAGGCTGGAAGGAGAGAGGCTGATGCTGGGGGAGGCTGGAAGGAGAGAGGCTGATGCTGGTGGAGGCTGATGCTTGGGGAGGCTGATGCTGGGGGAGACTGGGAGCGGAAGGCTGATGCTAAGGGAGGCTGGGAGGGGGAGGCTGGGAGGAAGGAGGCTGGGAGGAGACAGGCTGATCCTGGGGAAGGCTGGGAAGGGGAGGCTGATGCTGAGTGAGGCTGGAAGGAGAGAGGCTGATGCTGGGGGAGGCTGGAAGGAGAGAGGCTGAGGCTGGGAGGAGAGAGGCTGATGCTGGGGAAGGCTGATGCTGAGAGAGGCTGGGAGGGGAAAGCTGATGCTGGGGAAGGCTGGGAGGACGGAGGCTGGGAGGAGAGAGGCTGATCCTGGGGAAGGCTGGGAGAGGGAGGCTGATGCTGGAGGAGGCTGGAAGGAGAGAGGCTGATGCTGGCGGAGGCTGATGCTGGGGGAGGCTGGAAGGAGAGAGGCTGATGCTGGTGGAGGCTGATGCTTGGGGAGGCTGGGAGAGGGAGGCTGATGCTGAGGGAGGCTGGGAGGAGGGAGGCTGGGAGAGGTAGGCTGAGAGAAGAGAGGCTGATGCTGGGGGAGGCTGATGCTGGGGGAGGGTGGGAGAGGGAGGCTGGGAGGAGAGAGGCTGATGCTGGGGAAGGCTGGGATGAGAGAGGCTGATGCTGGGGACAGAGAGGAGAGGCTGATGCTGGGAGGAGAGAGGCTGATGCTAGGATGAGAGAGGCTGATGCTGGGAGGAGAGAGGCTGATGCTGGGAGGAGAGAGGCTGATGCTGGGGGCAGAGAAGCTGATGCTGGGGGCAGAGAAGCTGATGCTGGGGGCAGAGAGGCTGATGCTGGTGCAGCATGGGGGATGGAGCACGATGGGGGGGTGCGCAGCATCGGGGATGGAGCACGATGGGGGGGTGCGCAGCATCGGGGATGGAGCATGATGGGGGGGTGCGCAGCATCGGGGATGGAGCACGATGGGGAGTGCGGAGTATGGCGGATGGAGCACGTTTGGGAGTGCGCAGCATGGCGGATGGAGCACGTTTGGGAGTGCGCAGCATGGTGGATGGAGCACGTTTGGGAGTGCGCAGCATGGGAGATGGAGCACGAAGGGGGGTGCGCAGCATAGGGGATGGAGCACGATGGGGAGTGCACTGCATGGGGGATGGAGCACGATGGGGAGTGCGCTGCATGGGGGATGGAGCACGTTTGGGAGTGCGCACCTCCCCCCAACACACACACACACACACGCGCGCGCACTGCACAACACACCACACACACACACACTGGGAACCACAAACAACTGCCCTACACAGACACCCACACACACAGACAACGCTGCACACACACAACACCCAACACACAAACACCGCGGCACACACAAATATACGCACATACCGCACAACACACACATTGCACAAAACATACCTCCCCCCAAAACACACCACACACACACAAACCGCGCAACACACACACAACGCTACAGACACACAGCGCTCCACAAACAACGCAACACACATACAACACCGCTCTCACCCCCGCCACACCCAGACAACACCCAGAACATGTACAGCCCCTACACAAACACTTGGTAACTACACACAACAACATCTATAATATATATATATATATATATATATATATATATATATATATATATATATAAAAAACAAAAATCATACATGAACTACACAATACGTAAATTCTAGAATACCCGATGCGTAGAATCGGGCCACCTTCTAGTATATATATATATATATATACATACATATATATACACACACATATATATATATATATATATATATATATATATATATATATATATATATATATACATATATACACACACACACACACACACACACATATATATATATTATATATACACACACTACCACACATACATATATATACACACATATGTGTATGTATGTATGTATGTATGTATGTATGTATGTATATATATATATATATATATATATATATATATGTGTGTGTGTGTATATATACATAAATAAATATGTAAAATATATTATATAATAATACATATATATTACATATTCATGCATATATACACACACACATATACATATGTGTATATATGTATGTGTGGTAGTGTGTGTGTGTGTGTTATATATATATATATATATATATATATATATATAACAGATTTTTTGGGGAAAGATACATGTAACACAACATGAACAGGTCATTTTCCGCTGATAGCGTCCCCTTGGTTAGCATTCAATCGGCAGCTTAATTTTACTTATATAGCACCAGTATATTACTTTATAGGCAGCATCATTATCATTGTCCTACCAGTATGTCCTTTGAGTGTAGGAATAAACTGGAGATCTTGGAGGAAACCCATACAAACACGGGGAGCACATACTAGCTCCTTGCACATGTTGTTCCTGGTGGGATTTGAACCCTGGAAGCAAGTGCAGCAAAGCAACAGTGCTAACCACTGAGCATGGAGCTACCTCCTATAAGTGGCACTTGTGTTCATTTAAATAAATGCGAATCTGCAAGTTTTTACCCACATAGTATTGACAATTAGAATCGATACTCAGCTAGTCTCCTTAAGGAGAGCCAATCCTATTACCCAGGCCCATGCATCTTCAAGGGCATATCATTCAGCCAGCCAATTTAGACTCATCCAACACCTATGACGTGCTTAGTTAAGGAGTAAAAAACCCATTAAACTTAAAAGATAGCTATATTTATGAAGCTCACCACTTCTAACCTCTATCCCAATAATCATGTCTGTAAGATAAAAAAGTGGAGGTGAAGAAACCCTGATGCTGCAAATAGTGGAATATTGTACATTGAGCATCCACACTGTTATGGTACAGAGTGATATGCCAGTATTACTCAATGTGCCCAATGATACCTTATTGCGTGGAAGCTGCCATCCACAGACTGCGCATTCTTGAGTAAGCATCCTCTTAATAAAGTCACGGTCCTGTGATTCCCTGACGGCTTCAACAACATCCTGAAGCTCATAACGTCCTTCACCTTCTTGAAGCAGCGTTAGAGCCAGCTCGGCACGTCCCCAACTGGGTAGCGCATGTTCTGCAAGTAATCGTCTAAGAAGTGCCTAAAAGATCATGAACAGCTTCAATAAAAAAACTCCAAAATGTCACTTATATTACACACTAAATATGTCATAAGCACCTGTCGGTCTCCAGAGTTTAGATCGAATGGGACCTCTCTATCTTCCCATATACGTTTGAGAAATGGCTCCAAAAGAGGTTTTTGTAAAATGCCAAGTGCTCTAGTGGCATTGCCGGCACTCTCATAAAGGGCAGCCAAAACCTTATCTCGATCTTGGAAGCCAAGGGCACATAGTTCTACAACCTAAAAATTGCAACCAAAGAGAGAGTTGAGTTTATATTGCCTGCACTAGATCACGGTCTACAAAATTAGCAATTGTAATATGAGTAAAAGTAGGTATAATTAGAGCTAAATACTCTTGTGGATCCAGAGCATTGTACTCCACTGCTGGCAACAAACCTTGTTCCTTCGCTGTATGATGCAGAGGTTCACCGCTTCCTCCATATCACCTCCACATGATAGCCATGCACTACGAGCTTCTTCTGCAGTGAAAGCCCCCAACTCGGAGCCTGCTCTCTGGGATGCAGCATCAATTAAATGTTCTAACACATAAACAAGTTCAGTCTGCAGCCATGAAAGAGGCACCTCCGTACCCGAGTACCGGACTGCACTGCAGACTTCTTCTGGAGACACCCCATAGGCCTCCCCTTCCTGAGAGAATGAACATAGGATTACAAGTATGCAATGCTTCAAGTTTCACCTGTGAATCTGTACATTAATGTCCTAAACTGTAAATAAACTTCAATACAAGGAAAAGAAAACACTAAAAAAGGTATGGTGGTAATTCCTTTTCTTAAACAAATGGTACTTAGAGGTGGCTTTCATTGAAAATATAAAGTAAATTGGTGTATGATTGTCGGACAGACCGTGGACCTCTGACGTGTGTTCTTGGGTACACGGCAGAACTTTCTATCCCAGAGAGACATAAGACAGCCATCACGCGGATTCTATACCAAGCACGAAAGATCATACTGCTATATTGGAAAAACAGCAAAGCTCCAGATACTAGAGAGTTGATTGAGAAAGTAAATAGTACACTCAGGCTTAAAAAATATGTATACCAGAAGAGGAGGGCGTATAAGAAATTTGAAGGCTATGGGTCCCATGGCTTGACACCCCAAATTTGGCCCCTGTGACATTGACTAGGGCCTTTTTAGCGGGTTTGTTTTAGCATGTCCCTATGGAAAGAAGGGAATTTTGTTTACTTACCGTAAATTCCTTTTCTTCTAGCTCTAATTGGGAGACCCAGACAATTGGGTGTATAGCTACTGCCTCCGGAGGCCACACAAAGTATTACACTTAAAAGTGTAAGGCCCCTCCCCTACTGCCTATACACCCCCCGTGGGATCACGGGCTCCTCAGTTTTAGTGCAAAAGCAAGAAGGAGGAAAGCCAATAAACTGGTTTAAGCAAATTCAATCCGAAGGAATATCGGAGAACTGAAACCATTCAACCTGAACAACATGTGTATACAAAAAAACAGGGGCGGGTGCTGGGTCTCCCAATTAGAGCTAGAAGAAAAGGAATTTACGGTAAGTAAACAAAATTCCCTTCTTCTTTGTCGCTCTATTGGGAGACCCAGACAATTGGGATGTCCAAAAGCAATCCCTGGGTGGGTAAAATAATACCTCATGATAGGGCCGTAAAAACGACCCTTTTCTACAGGTGGGCAATCGCCGCCTGAAGGACTTGTCTACCTAGGCTGGCGTCCGCCGAAGCATAGGTATGCACCTGATAATGCTTGGTAAAAGTGTGCAGACTCGACCAGGTAGCCGCCTGGCACACCTGCTGAGCCGTAGCCTGGTGCCGTAATGCCCAGGACGCACCCACGGCTCTGGTAGAATGGGCTCTCAGCCCTGAGGGAACCGGAAGCCCCGCAGAACGGTAGGCTTCAAGAATTGGTTCCTTGATCCACCGAGCCAAGGTTGACTTGGAAGCCTGCGACCCTTTACGCTGGCCAGCGACAAGGACAAAGAGTGCATCCGAGCGGCGCAGAGGAGCCGTGCGGGAAATGTAGATTCTGAGTGCTCTCACCAGATCCAACAAATGCAAATCCTTTTCACATTGATGAACTGGACGAGGACACAAAGAAGGTAAGGAGATATCCTGATTGAGATGAAAGGGGGATACCACCTTAGGGAGAAACTCCGGAATCGGGCGCAGAACCACCTTATCCTGGTGAAACACCAGGAAGGGAGATTTGCATGACAGCGCTGCTAGCTCGGACACTCTCCGAAGAGACGTGACCGCTACTAGAAAGGCCACTTTCTGAGAAAGGCGAGACAGGGAAACATCCCTCATAGGCTCGAAAGGCGGCTTCTGAAGAGCAATTAGAACCCTGTTCAGATCCCAGGGCTCTAACGGTCGCTTGTAAGGAGGGACGATATGACAAACCCCTTGCAGGAACGTGCGTACCTGAGGAAGTCGTGCTAGGCGCTTCTGAAAAAATACAGAAAGCGCCGAAACTTGTCCCTTAAGGGAGCCGAGCGACAGACCTTTTTCCAACCCGGATTGCAGGAAGGAAAGAAAAGTAGGCAATGCAAATGGCCAGGGGGAAACTTCCTGAGCAGAACACCAAGCTAAGAATATCTTCCACGTCCTGTGGTAGATCTTGGCAGAGGTTAGTTTCCTAGCCTGTCTCATGGTGGCAATGACCTCTTGAGATAAACCTGAAGACGCTAGGATCCAGGACTCAATGGCCACACAGTCAGGCTCAGGGCCGTAGAATTCTGATGGAAAAACGGCCCTTGAGACAGCAAGTCTGGCCGGTCTGGTAGTGCCCACGGTTGTCCTACCGTGAGATGCCACAGATCCGGGTACCACGACCTCCTTGGCCAGTCTGGAGCGACGAGGATGGCGTGGCGGCAGTCGGACCTGATCTTGCGTAGCACTCTGGGCAACAGCGCCAGAGGTGGGAACACATAAGGCAGCCGAAACTGCGACCAATCTTGAACTAAGGCGTCCGCCGCCAGAGCTCTGAGATCGTGAGACCGTGCCATGAAGGCCGGGACCTTGTTGTTGTGCCGGGACGCCATTAGGTCGACGTCCGGCATCCCCCAGCGGCGACAGATTTCCTGAAACACGTCCGGGTGAAGAGACCATTCCCCTGCGTCCATACCCTGGCGACTGAGGAAGTCTGCTTCCCAGTTTTCTACGCCCGGGATGTGAACTGCGGATATGGTGGATGCCGTGTCTTCCACCCACGTCAGAATCCGCCGGACTTCCTGGAAGGCTTGGCGACTGCGTGTCCCTCCTTGGTGGTTGATGTATGCCACCGCTGTGGAGTTGTCCGACTGAATTCGGATCTGCTTGCCTTCCAGCCACTGCTGGAAGGCTTGTAGGGCAAGATACACTGCTCTGATTTCCAGAACATTGATCTGAAGTGAGGACTCTTGCTGAGTCCACGTACCCTGAGCCCTGTGGTGGAGAAAAACTGCTCCCCACCCTGATAGACTCGCGTCCGTTGTGACCACCGCCCAGGATGGGGGTAGGAAAGACTTTCCTATTGACAATGAGGTGGGAAGAAGCCACCACTGAAGAGAATCCTTGGCCGCCTGAGAAAGGGAGACGTTCCTGTCTAGGGACGTCGGCTTCCCGTCCCATTGGCGGAGAATGTCCCATTGTAGTGGACGCAGATGAAACTGCGCGAAAGGGACTGCCTCCATTGCTGCTACCATCTTCCCCAAGAAGTGCATGAGGCGTCTCAAGGGGTGCGACTGGCCCTGAAGGAGAGATTGCACCCCTGTCTGTAGTGAACGCTGTTTGTCCAGCGGAAGCATCACTATCGCTGAGAGAGTATGAAACTCCATGCCAAGGTATGTTATCGATTGGGTCGGGGTGAGATTTGACTTTGAAAAGTTGATGATCCACCCGAAACTCTGGAGTGTCTCCAGCGCAACGTTCAGGCTGTGTTGGCATGCCTCTTGAGAGGGTGCCTTGACAAGTAGATCGTCCAAGTAAGGGATCACGGAGTGACCCTGAGAGTGCAGGACTGCTACTACTGCTGCCATGACCTTGGTGAAGACCCTTGGGGCTGTCGCCAGACCGAAAGGCAGGGCTACGAACTGAAGGTGTTCGTCTCCTATAACGAAGCGTAGAAAACGCTGGTGCTCTGGAGGAATCGGCACGTGGAGATAAGCATCTTTGATGTCTATTGATGCTAGGAAATCTCCTTGAGACATTGAGGCGATGACGGAACGGAGGGATTCCATCCGGAACCGCCTGGTTTTCACATGCTTGTTGAGCAGTTTTAGGTCCAGAACAGGACGGAAAGACCCGTCCTTTTTTGGCACCACAAACAAATTGGAGTAAAAACCGTGACCTTGCTCCTGAAGAGGAACAGGGATCACCACTCCTTCTGTCTTTAAAGAGCACACCGCCTGCAGAAGAGCATCGGCTCGGTCGGGAGGCGGAGAAGTTCTGAAGAATCGAGTTGGAGGACGAGAACTGAACTCTATCCTGTACCCGTGAGACAGAATGTCTCTCACCCAACGGTCTTTGACCTGTGGCAGCCAAATGTCGCCAAAGCGGGAGAGCCTGCCACCGACCGAGGATGCGGAGAGAGGAGGCCGAAAGTCATGAGGAAGCCGCTTTGGTAGCGGTTCCACCGGCTGCTTTCTTCGGGCGTGACTGAGCCCGCCAAGAATCTGAGGTCCTCTGATCCTTCTGAGTCCTTTTGGACGAGGAGAATTGGGACCTGCCCGAGCCTCGAAAGGACCGGAACCTCGACTGTCCCCTCCTCTGTTGGGGTTTATTTGGTCTGGGCTGAGGTAAGGATGAATCCTTACCCTTGGACTGTTTAATGATTTCATCCAATCTCTCACCAAACAGTCTGTCACCAGAAAATGGCAAACTGGTTAAGCACTTCTTGGAAGCAGAATCTGCCTTCCATTCCCTTAACCACAATGCTCTGCGTAAAACCACGGAGTTGGCGGACGCCACTGCCGTACGGCTCGTAGAGTCTAGGACAGCATTAATAGCGTAAGACGCAAATGCAGACATTTGAGAGGTTAAGGACGCTACTTGCGGAACAGATGTACGTGTGACAGTGTCAACCTGCGCAAGACCAGCTGAAATAGCTTGGAGTGCCCATACAGCTGCGAATGCTGGAGCAAACGACGCGCCGATAGCTTCATAGATGGATTTCAACCAGAGTTCCATCTGTCTATCAGTGGCATCTTTAAGTGAAGCCCCATCTTCCACTGCAACTATGGATCTAGCCGCAAGCCTGGAGATTGGGGGATCCACCTTTGGACACTGGGTCCAGCTCTTGACCACGTCAGGGGGAAAGGGATAACGTGTATCCTTAAGACGTTTGGAGAAACGCTTATCCGGATAAGCGTGGTGTTTCTGGACTGACTCTCTAAAGTCAGAGTGGTCCAGAAAAGTACTCAATTTACGCTTGGGATACCTGAAATGGAATTTCTCCTGCTGTGAAGCTGACTCCTCCACTGGAGGAGCTGGGGGAGAAATATCCAACATTTTATTGATGGACGCTATGAGATCATTCACTATTGCGTCCCCCTCAGGTGTATCCAGATTAAGAGCGGTCTCAGGATCAGAATCCTGATCAGCTACCTCTGCCTCATCATATAGAGAGTCCTCTTGCTGGGACCCTGACCAGTGTGATGAAGTCGAGGGTCGCTCATAGCGAGCTCGCTTAGGCTGTCTGGGACTGTCGTCCATGTCAGAGCCATCACCCCGGGATGCATGGGACACCCCCGGAGCACGGATTTGTTCCAAATGAGGGGGGCCAGGGAGCATTGAATCAACAGTGCCCATGGTCTGAGGTACCGGTCTGGACTGCAAAGTCTCAAGGATTTTAGTCATAGTCACAGACAATCTATCAGCAAAAACTGCAAACTCCGTCCCTGTCACCTGGACAGTGTTCACAGGTGGTTCTCCTTGGGCCACCTCTAGCAGAGGCCCCGGCTGAGCAAGTGCCACAGGGGCCGAACATTGCACACAATGGGGGTCAGTGGCACCAGCCGGTAGAACAGCCGCACATGCGGTACAGGTAGCATAGAAAGCCTGTGCCTTGGCCCCCTTGCTTTTTGCGGACGACATGTTGTCTAGCAATCTAGGAGGGTATATAGCCAAGAATAGCGACCGTACAGTGCAATGTATAGAATACAAGCAAAAAGTACAATGAACACTTCGGCACAAGTGGGGTCAGCACCCGAGGTGCCGCTTACCGCCCGCTCCAAGCGGGTGTGTGGTCGCCAGAATCCCGTGTCTGGGTCTCCCAGAGCTTGTCTCCCTTCTCCACTGAGACTGCAAACAGGAATGGCTGCCAGCGTCCTGTGAAGAGGGGCGGGCCGTGGGCGTGCCCCAGACAAAGTGCGGGAAACTGGCGTCCCACTGTGCCCAGTGAGGGGGGTTGGAGTATGCTAAGCAGACTCCAGCCCTCGGCGCTGACGTTCTGAACAGCGTCCCGCCCTTCCCCTGACTGGCAGGCCTGGGGGCGGGAACGAAACGGAACTAGGCCGCAAAAGCCGGGGACTCGATTTATAAGCGCGGCCGCCGTATAAGCGCGGCCAGCGCGGAAGTCCCCGGCGCACCACAAGTCCCAGCCGCGCCGCAGCGCTGCCGCCGTAAAAACCGCCATCAGCGGCCGGCGCGGCAGTTCCTAATACATAAACTCACTCAGCAAAGCTGCAGTGAGTATAGCACAAGCGCGCCGCGCTGCTGCCCCCGGCGCACTAACACACCCAGCAATGCTGGTGTGTGTGTGCGCGATTTGTACGGGGACACAGAGTACCTTAATGTAGCAGGGCCATGTCCCTGACGATACTCAGCTCCATGTCCAGCAGATTCCCAGGGCTGTGGACGGAGCACGGTCTCCTGTGCCTGGAGACCGATAGGATCCCACTTCACCCAGAGCCCAAAGGGGATGGGGAAGGAAAGCAGCATGTGGGCTCCAGCCTCCGTACCCGCAATGGGTACCTCAACCTTAACAAACACCTCCGACAAAAGTGGGGTGAGAAGGGAGCATGCTGGGGGCCCTAGTATGGGCCCTCTTTTCTTCCATCCGACAAAGTCAGCAGCTGCTGCTGACTAAACAGTGGAGCTATGCGTGGATGTTAGCCTCCTTCGCACAAAGCATGAAAACTGAGGAGCCCGTGATCCCACGGGGGGTGTATAGGCAGTAGGGGAGGGGCCTTACACTTTTAAGTGTAATACTTTGTGTGGCCTCCGGAGGCAGTAGCTATACACCCAATTGTCTGGGTCTCCCAATAGAGCGACAAAGAAAAAAAGATACGTTAAAATGTAATGTTTGATTTCATACGCTCCAGTCAGACAACCTATGTGCGGCTGCTGATCTAAGCCTAGTGATCTATATGAATATACATGTAAATCTACTGTTTACTGAGTCGGGTAAGGGACTTTATTTGGATGGGGGGGGGGGATGGAGGACTGTTTGACACTTGCAGGTATGTGTATTTTTGTTGTACCAAATACTGTTTAATAAAAAAATTTGATTAACCAAAAAAAAAAAAATAATAAAGTAAAAAGCAATACTTATGTGCCGATAGGTTACTGGTCTAAATAATTATGGTGATAAATCGAAAGGATCATACACTGGCCATCTTGGCAACTCCTCCCCCAAAAAAGTAAGCCTGCTTAGACGAGCGCTCCTGTGTTTTTTGTGAGAAATTTGCTGACCGCCATCTCTGCAGGTGGTATATCTCCTGGAGAATAAAGAGTACAGCAGTCCGAAATCGGACATGCCCAACCGACATCTTGCCTGACGATCACTTGGCCAGGGCCCCCATACACATTGGAGTGTCAGATGAACCAGTTGATAGTGGTGGATTCGGCTGACAACAGTCTAATGTGTATGGGGGAACAGGGTTAACTCACAAAATAAGAAGGGAGAGGTAACACAAGTCAACCTCACTAATATTGTTCGAGGAAGACGTACCATGGGTATTCAGTAAAGATGAGTGGACCCGTTGAAGTTTGGTTTGGAGGGTGCAGTCGGAATTTTGAAAAAGTTTGGTTTGGGTCCTGGACTTCAACTGAACCCCAATGGAAATCACTAATTGGGCAGTTCGAATCTCCACTCACTTGCAGCCAAACATAAACAGAACACTTCCGGGTGCGGGTGGGGTTTTTCTGTTTTTGCTGCACACTACATCTGATCCCGCTGTTGTTACCCAGAGTACGAGCTGCTCTAACACTGCAAGGGGCTCACACTGGGCTGAGCACCGAGCACAGAGACGCACATGCGAGGGGTTTGCATGCGTAAAGCACCTGAACTCCGAACCCAAACTCAGGTTTTTGGAATAATCTGTGTTTGGTACGAACACCGAACCTCAGGTTTGCTCATCTCTAGTTTTCAGCTTTAGCCTCAGTGCAGAAATCAGTTTCACATTCAGTATCTCGTACACAGACTATAACAATCAATGTATTTCAGAGTAAAAAGATAGTATCCCACCACTTTTGATGTACAGATCCATTGAACATTTCAAAAACGCAACAATATTGCTTTTTCTACTCAAAAATAGGAGTGACCAGCCTGTATCTAAATCGAGGTTTAAACAGTGCGACCTTGCAGTCTTAAAATTAACAAAATTTATCAAAGTGGTGTAAGCTGGTGATAAATTCTGCATCCGAAATTTGTGCAAAAATTAAAAAATTGTGCCAAAATTTTGTCTCACCTTGTGATTTTGAATATTATATGAGCAAAAAGAGCACATAACATAGTAAAATGAAGTAGTTGGAGCCAACTTCAATTAAAAGGGAACCAGTCAGGTCCCGCGCATTCAAAACTCCCACTAGATTGCTCTATTATGGCAAAACGTTTGCCAAATACTTTCCAAAACTATTGACATTAGAATAAAAATGTCAAACATTTACAATTTTTTATGTACATGCAATGTAATACAGTTTTTGACAAATTTGCTCAGCAATTAAAATGTTAAAGAGCACCTGTAAGTTCCACATATGTGTTTATTTCAGTAAACACTTTCATTCCACATGAAATAACAATTCTGGAGCATCATTACTTAATATTCTGTATTGTACTGATCCTCCATTATTCCTCTTGGAAATGTATAAACAATTTGACAACTGGGTGATACAATTACCCTTTTCATAGGGGTGTGCTTCTACATGGGCAGCACTGATTGGATACAGGTGGATTGTTTAGGGACACGCCCTCTCAACTAGTAACGCCCACTTGTCACAGTTTATTCATATAGATTTGTAGGAGAAATAAGAGGAAAGAAACAACAAATACTTCTAAAAACAAAAACTAAAAAAAAACAATAGAATTATTTCATAAGCAATAAAAGTATTGACTAAAAAGCTCACAAATCCTCTTTAATACAGCCCTAGGAATGAATTCAGGTAGCTTAGATAATATTCTTTGTGCAACATTAGATGACACCGATTTAATGGATCTGGAAGCAAGGTAATGTGCTTTACAGCAAGTTAATGTTTCAATTTTACTCACCTTAATCAAGGCTACGAGTTTAGCTCCATCCTCCTTTAATTGCTTCTGTCTCATCTCATCCTGATATTTTATCTGTCGGTCTTCTTTCTTCCTTCCTTCTGTAGGTATCATCCCTTCGCTGGTTCGGTCACACACCTCGCAAACACGGCCACTGCAGATGTTGTAAAAGGTGCAATGGGAGCACTGCCAACCCTAAGATCCACATAAAGGTTAAAGTACTTTGATCCATTTCTTATTTATTTTTATACTTTACCATCC
Organism: Anomaloglossus baeobatrachus; assembly: GCF_048569485.1. Classification (NCBI taxonomy): domain Eukaryota; kingdom Metazoa; phylum Chordata; class Amphibia; order Anura; family Aromobatidae; genus Anomaloglossus; species Anomaloglossus baeobatrachus. Next base: position 630,595,546 of record NC_134353.1, read on the forward strand.
CAGGTTATTACAATTACCTTTGACATTGTCATATGATCTTCCTTTTCTCCATTTAGCCGCTCAGAAAAAATGTCCAAGCTGCTTCGCAAGTCAACGATGGGTCTCTCAATCATGAAAGAGTTATCGGGGCTGCTTTTCTTTGGGCAAAGAAGACTAGCATTGTTATGCAATTGGGCTTGTGGCCTTAAGTTAGTTCTCTCAGTATTGGCAGCTTCCGCATACATACTACCAAACACAGTTATCCTGCTATCTTCTGGTAGAGGTATAAGTCTACTTTGGTCAGGTAAGCCGGCAGTCTTGTAGAAGTGTCCAGTTTCCTTAGTATCCAAAGCAGCAGACTCAAGGCCATCTCTAGGTGGTTTCCCAGCTAGACGAGGTCGCTCACACACTGCACACAAGACAGCCGAAGAAGGGTTTTGTAGAGTACAAGCCTGGCAGACCCACGTGTCTTTCTGCAAAGAGGCTTCTAATTGCATGCTTGACGCATTGTTACAACCTCGGGGACGGTCACATCCCACACACAGCACTGACCCCCCTCTATTTAAAATATGGCATGACATACACTGCCAAGTGGGGCGAGTTGAAACATGTGAAAGAACTTCATCATCCTTGAGCCTATATTTAAAAAAAATTTTAAAAAAAAGGTTAAAAAAGGAAATAAACCTTCAGAAGTCTGATTAAAGGGAATGTACAATTGTGTAACAAAAATAGTTTTACTGATTGAATGCATCTTAAATAGAAGAATTAACCCCTTAACAACTGGCCGATTTTGCGCTTTTCGTTTTTTTTTCGCCATTCTTCTTCCATAAGAAGAAACTTTTTTTTATTTTTCAGTCAAAATGGTCACGTGAGGGCTCGCTTTTTTGCGGAAGGAGCTGCACGTTTAACCTTCATCCGGCTGAATAGGTACAATTGTAACTATTCAGTTTTAAAATTGCAATACATTTTTTTTTTTTCAAAAAGCCGTAGAGGGCTGAAATTTCGTGACATCTCTGCAGTTTTGGTCCAGAATATATTGGCCAAATTTCAATAAAATATCTCTACCCCCTTCCAAGATAAGGGGTCGAGAAATTTTGGCAAAATTATGCAGCCTGACGAAGGTTAAATAAAAAGCATGAGTTTTACCATATAGTGAACTGGAAAATTGCAAACAAAATCCAAATGCGGAAAAATTGCAAAAAAAAGTGCAATTGCACTATTGTTTTTGAGTTATTTTATTCACAGTGTTCTCTGTATGGTAAAACTGATGTGTCAGTGTAATACCTGAGGTCGGTGTGAGTTCGTAGACACCAAACATGTATAGGTATACTTTTACCTAAGGGGTTAAAAAAAAATCAGAAGTTTGTCCAAAAAAAGTGGCGTACGTTTTGCACCATTTTCCACGACCTGTAGCGTTCTCATTTTTTAGATTTATGGCTCAGTGACAGCTTCTTCTCTGTGTGTCTTGAGCTGACGTTTTTAACTGTACCATTTTTGCACAAATGCTACGTTTTGATTGCCTGTTATTGTATTTAGCACAAAATTTGTGGCGACAAAAATACGTAATTTTGGCATTTGGAATTTTTTGCCGCTAAACTGTTTACAGATCAGATTAATTGATTTTATATTTTCATAGATCGGGCATTTCTGAACACGACGATACCAAATGTGTGTATTTTTTTGGTTTTTCTAACCCTTTCATTTTTAATGGGGCAAAAGGGGGTGATTTGAACTTTTAGGTTTTTTGGTTTTTTAACTTTTTTATTTTTTTATTTTACTAGGCCCCTTAGGGGACTATAACGATCAGCAGTCTGATCGCTCATCCATTTCTCCTGATCAGAGCAGCATCGCTCAGACCAGGAGAAATTATCATCTCTTGTAACAAGCAACACTCTGCTGTTTCTTACAGGATCTGAGTCATGTGAGCACAGGAGTCATCACATGACCCTGTGCTACCTTGACAACCACCGGATCCACATGATCACGTTATGAGACTTCCAGTATCGGGCGAGAGTACACATCTAAAAAAAAGTAAGGGAGTGCTAAATGGCATCATGACTGCAAATCAGAGTACTCAGTTACTCTAGTCCTTTACCAAGTAGATACATGGATCCATATAGGATCTGTAAACGCCAAACAAGATAATTATAAGATAATTTGCTAACTCTCATTTTTTAAATAGGCATTGAAGTAATAAAACTATTTCAAAATGGTACATACCCTTTCACTATATATAACAAATATGACCAATACCTTTGTGTGGGTGGTATGCCGCAGGGGGTGCGTTGGTGATGTGAACGACTGGGATGCGAGTGCACTCTCTGATCGCATTCTAAGCACAGCGCATCATTACATGAATTACACACAACAGACACTGTCTTCACGCCGCAGAGTCCACATCCTTCAGGAGACGTTTCTGAGACTAGAGACATAATCAGTACCCAAAGATATGAAGTTAGTTTCTAGAAATGTGATAATGCCTTATAAGACTATACTTGAAGGAGAAAAAAAAAAAAAGAAAATAAACCATATAATGCAATTCTTAAATGCATAACATTACTTTGATCCCCTCGCATGACACTCGGCTCACAATGGCAGTACAGCAGAGAAGAGTGTCATGCGAGTGTCCCTGCGACTGAGGTCCGTTCGTGCGAGCGGACCTCAGCTGTGGGGGACGGGCCGGCTCTGAGGAGGGGAGAGCCAGCGCTGAGGAGGAGAGGGAGGGATTATCTCCCTCTCTCCTCCGTAGCCGGCTATTGCCATTCTCACCCTGCACTCGTGGTACACCGGTGTACCGCGAGTGCAGTGCGATTTTTCTCTCACCCCATTGACTTGAATGGGTGCGAGTGAAACTGTGATCGCATGCATTACAGTCGTAGCATGCTGCGATTGTTTTCTCGGTCCGATTAGGGCTGAGAAAATAATCGCTCATATGCACTGACACACAGGCTAGAATTGGTCCGAGTGAAATGCAATGTTTTATTGCACTCCACTCGCACAGTTTTTCTCGCCATGTGTCTTAGGCCTAAAAGTAAGGCACTGCCCAATTTGTGACAAATGTGTGTAAACATGACATGTCCTGAATGTCTTTACACACTGCTTGATACAGATATTTATGTCGATCGGTCCATAAGTCGGGTACTTTTTGTATCATTGGTTCCCTTGTCCTATTTTAGAGCCTATTCTTCTCAGTTAGGGTCCAAATAAGATGTTTAGGGTAACCCCTTGGCCATTTATATGTTTAAGTACTTTTAACTGTTTGGCCTTTGGGTAGTGTGGTTGGGTAATACTAATGAGACATTTTTTCATCATCATTGGATGTGCGCAGATTTTCTTACAATCTGCAGTTTTTAGCCTTTTTTTGTTTAGAATTTTCTATTAAAAAGGCCAAGAATAAAATAATATATTTTTGGATTACCTGATGGGGTAGGTCTGGAAAAAACAACAGAATCTGTAACATTGGCTGGCTGCAAGTATACAAAAAACAAATTGTCACAAAAACCTTTATTGCAAAGTAGAACTAAATCAACAAATTTTACTGTCAAATTATATAGATATCATAACCCACTTTACCTCGGACACATTCATTGTCAACAGGTCCTTTGCCGCTTGATCCTGGTATGGATGGGAGTTCTGGGGGGAAAAAGGGTCATGATTTCAAGTAAGGGTAAATAGAATTTGAAAGACAGAAGTCAGATGTAAAAGCAATGAGGCACTCACAGAGATCAGAAGATTGAGCTCACGGTGCAGGATGATGACATCTGCTGTTACAGTAGCCACATTAGCAATATCTGGTTCCTGCTCAGAATCCGGGAAGCTAAGACCATCTGGAAGAGACTGTGTGTATCCATACAATGACAAGACGTGGCGCCCACCCTAGGAGGCAAGAAAAGCAGTAGCCCATTATATACAAATGTCACATCGCAAAGTACACTAGTAAATCAGAGGGGCATTTATATTAAATGTAAACCATGATTGTGTTATACAGTAAAGCGCCTGAGCTGTTTATACCATGGTCCGGTCTGCCTTATTCCTACCTACCTCATACAGGTGTACCCTGAGAATGGGTTTGGAGTGGCAGGAACCACCACCGTTTGGCACCTACATCTGGGCCTAATAGTGCCTCCTGCACCTAGTACCAAGGTGTGACGTATGTTACAGCACTATTAGGCCCAGACATAGGTGCCGAGCGGTGGTGTAAGTAAAGAGTTTAAACAAAGGAGCACATGTGAAGGATCTACGAGAAACCGTTAAGGAAAGGTGTTAAAAACTGCTCACCTGATGTGGTTGTGCAGCCCTTGCACAACCACGGTGTAGGACGAGAGTATGATGTTAATGCGCTGCCAGGACGTTAACCCGTAGTGTCCAGCCGGAGGAGCAGAATCCTTGGAAGCCGGTCACAGGACAGGTCACTAGGGATGATGGACGTCACTGGTGCTGGTTGTGATCTAACCTCCGTATCAAGCAGCTCTTGCCGTGAATCCCACAGCGGGGAAGAAATCCAACGAGTACAAAGAGCACAGTCTGAGGGAGCGCTAAGGAGGCCACAGTGATATATCGGTTTTGTAGATTTATTACTTTCTTACATGCCACAACGTGTTTCAATATACACAATATCTTCGTCAGGTGTATATTGAAACGCGTTGTGGCATGTAAGAAAGTAATAAATCTACAAAACCAATATATCACTGTGGCCTCCTTAGCGCTCCCTCAGACCGTGCTCTTTGTACTCGAGCGGTGGTGTGGCTTTTCTGCGGTGTTGTGCAGCTTGGGGTGTCACGGTGCTCCTACCTGGTTCCTGGCGCTCCAAACTCATTCCCAGGGTATATCTGTATGAGGTAGGTAGGAATAAGGCAGACCGAACCTTGGTAATAACAATTCAAAGGCTTTACTGCATAACAGAATCGTGGGTTACATCTTTGGTACTTGACATTAACCACCTTTGTAACCTGCTCATCACCTCAAGCTCGGCTTGTCTCAACTGCCAACTGTCATCTCACCCTGGTTACCATAGTGACCAGGCATAGAGGATATTTCTCAGACATCATCCAATATGGCCCCTTGCCAACACATACCACCACCTGCTGGTCACCAGTGGTATTACAGAGCAACAACTTACAGTACATTTTTTAGAACGACACCAGGCAATACATTAAACCATACATTTTTCTAAGAATAATACTCCTCTAAATGTAGAAACTTTTGGAATGGCTACTTCTGGGTCATTACACCTACACATGACCACAAAATATATTCATAAACTACCCACAATGGTCAATAAAAAACAATATAATTTTATTAGTCATTATAAAAACATATACACATATAATACAAAAACTGCATTAAAGAGAATCAAGTATTAGAGGAATAAAGAATATGAAAGCAAACTTATCTTCAAACATATACAAAGAATATAAACTATTATAATATATTAAATAGGATGCTGGTGTTTAAATAAAAAATAAAAAGATGAGAGAGTGGTAGTTATAAATGTATACATGAAGAGGGATATCTAGTGCTTACCCAGACTATATTTGATGAAAGATACTCCTCAGGCGCCCTGGCTTGTGTTCTATACACGCGCATACATATTATTACTTACACACACACACACACACACACACACACACGTATATACACTACTCACAAAAAGTTAGGGCTATTTGGCTTTCACAGGATGATCCTAAATTGCACTGTAACCTTTTCAGGTGAACTTAAAAGGAGTTTTCCACAACTAATGTGACCCCCTTTCATTTGTCCTTACTATTCCTAACTAACACTTTCTCAATACTTCTGATACCTGTCCTGCTCCTGTAAGCTGATCTCTCTGTGGCACAAATATACCTTTATTACAAATCACACTTCACTCCCCTCTTAGCCCGATTTAGGCTATGTGCGCACTGGGAAATGGAATTTTCTTGAGAAAATTCCGCATGCTCTCAAAGATTACCGCACCCGGGGTAAAAAAACGCGGAAAACAGCACCCGAAAACGGCATGCGGTTTGCCGCGGTATTGTTCGCGGTATTGTCGCGGTTTTGCCGCGTGCGGGTTGGGATGTGCTTTATTGCATTCAATGCAATAAAGCACATTGGAAAAAAAAAAAAGTCATTTAATTCTGAGATAGTAGATAGATAGACAGAAGAATAGATAGAGGGATAGATAGATAGATAGATAGATAGATAGAGGACAGATCGCTGCATTTCCCACGGTCGGCAGTGAGTTCACATTACCGGCCGTGGGAAATGACCGGTAATTACCTCTGCTGTCTGCTGCATTCATTCAGCGCTGTGTCTGTGACAGTCGCGGCTGGATGTAAGCAGCGCAGGACGTCGGAGCTGTGGATTACGCCGGAGCTTTGGTGCGGGAGGGGTTCATAAATGAACGAGGCTTGTTTGTTTTATTTAAAATAAAGGATTTTTCGGTGTGTGTTTTATTCACTTTACTTACGGGTTGATCATGTCAGCTGTCACATAGACGCTGCCATGATCAAGCCTGGAGTTAATGGCGGTGATCCACCACCATTAACCCCTTGTATTACCCTGACCGCCAATGCTACATGGCGGCAGGAAGAGCCGGGGACACGCCGGTGCTGCTGCATAATGCATGCGACAGTGCCGGGGCAGCTGCGGCTGATATTCTCGGCTGCGGGAGGGGGAGTGAGGCAGGGGACATTAACCCTGCCCCTCTCCCTCCCCAGCCTGAGAATACCGGGCCGCCGCTGTGTGCTTACCTCGGCTGGAAGGTAAAAATACGGCGGAGCCCACGTTCTTTGTTTTCTATATTTCCGTTTTCTTTCTATGTGTGTTCTATGTGTCTGTGTCCTGTGTCTGTGATGTCTGTGTGTGTGTGATCTGTGTGTTTACTCTCTGCACGGCTTCCTCTTCCTGTAATGACATCACTTCCCTGCAAAACCGCAGACAGGCGATGTACATTACCGGAGGTAAACCGCGAAATACCGCAGGGAATAACGCAGGAAAACGCAGTGAACCGCACAGAATTTGCTTCCTGCGTTATTCCCTTTTCACGATTAATATTGGAGTCAATGTAGTGAAATCCCGCAGCGACGTGCGGAAAAGAATTGACATGCAATTGTTTTTGCTGCGGGAATCCCGCAGCAAAACATGCAGCTGTCAAATTCCGCCTAGTGCGCACAGGATTTTTTTTGCCCTTAGGTTTTGCTGGTGATTCACTGCAGAGATGTTATGAACATTTTCTGCAGCGAAACATGCAGCAAAACCGCAAAAAATCCGCGGCAAAATCCGGTAAGTGCGCACATAGCCTTATAGTGTGGTGTTTTCATGTCACAAGTTTTGCGATGTGCTGATCCTTAGATAATATATCACACTGCACGATCTGCATATTGCAGCGCTTGTCACATGAAAGCACCGTACTGTAATCCAGCCTGAGAGGAGAGTGAAGTGTGATCTAGGCATGCGTGCCTAGACTGCTGTCCCCCACAGAGAGGCAGCCCCACCAGTGATGTGCCCGCTCAGTTTGTCCAATTCTAGTTTCCACACTGGAATGTTCAAAGCTAGAACATCAATAAATGTATTTAAGCAACGCAGAGAGCTCAGCTTACAGGAGCAGGGTAGGTAGCAGAAGTGTATTGGGAAAGTGCTAGTTAGGAATCGTTAGGACAAAATGAAAGGGGGGGGGGGTCACACTAGTAGTGGAAAACCTCTTTAAAGTGACCTTCTCAACTTTTGAAACCACACGTCCAACGTTTCAGTAATTTTTGCGCAATATCATGTTCTTTAACAAGAAGGTTAATGGCAAAAATCACAACAGGTGTTTGATTTATGAATTGCCCCATAAATTTCAGGGTTCAATTAGAATTGGTATTTAAACAGTTCGCCTTATTTTATTTACATTTTGAGACCAAAACGACACCTAACAATTCATCAAGAGTATCTCACCATTGTTTTTAAGCAGGATGTTCTCATTTGGAAGTGACCACTGAGCTTAGAGTGTCACAGATTGTCATCTGCAGGTTGCAAAAAAGAGATAGAGAGACTGGAAGAGTAACATAAAGGCATAGAAGTGAACGTCCTTTGGCCAATTCCCACACCGATAACCACTTCATTGTGAACAATGCCCTTCAGAACTGGATGATGAATGCCGCACAACTCCAGGCCAATTTAAGGGAGGTGAGAGGCACCAAATCATGGGCGCCAACAATGTTGGAGACGTCAAGAAGGGCGCCCACCATCAGCCACTGTTGTGGTAGTGTTACAGTGTGGGCAGGTATGTCTAGTTAATACAACCTTGCCCTACACTTTGTGAATGGTACAGTGACAAGCACTTTCTACTTGATAACATCATTAATCCAGTTATTGTGCCTCTGCATGAACAACACAGGCCTAATTTAATCTTCATGGAAAACAATGTTCCAGCTCATCGACATTGCATCATTAGGGAATGATGGAGACTACAGTACCTCTAATGGAGTAAGCTGCACTTTCGCCAGACCTGAATCCCATAAAAAAAAACTATGGGATCAGCTGAGTCGCCGTGTAGAGGTGCTCAAGCCTGTACTCCAGAACCTCAATGACCTCAAGGGCCACCGCTCAAGAAAAGTGGGGTGCCATGTCTAAGCAGACAATAACTCCATTGTGAACAGCTTGAGATGTCGTAGTCAAGCTGTAATTTGATGCTCAAGGCCTCATGGCAAGTTATTGGGACACTGACATTTTTTTGTGGGGTATACTGTACACTGGTATTGGCTTTTATTTCAATAAATTGTTTGAGGAAATCACTGCATGCTTCTACTTAAAAGCCCTACTTTCATGATAAAATATTAATTGTAGCATGAACTTTTTACATTTCCATAAATTTCACCCGAAAGCCAATTATCCCTAATATTTTTGCGAGTAGTGTACAGTTGTGCGCAAAAGTTTACATACCCCGGCAGAATTTTTGCTTTTTTGGCCTTTTTTCAGAGAATATGAATAACACAAACTTTTTTTCCACTCATGGCTAGTGGTTGAGTGAAGCTATTTATTGTCATACTACTGTGTTTTCTCTTTTAAATCATAATGACAACCAAAAACATTGAAATGACCCTGATCAAAAGTTCACTCCAGTGATTTTGACCTGATAACATGCACAGAGGTTGATACAAATGTGTTTGAATGGCTTATAAAAGTAACATCCTCACCTGTGACCTGTTAGCTTTTATGCACACACTGATTACAAGCAGAGTGAGTTTCTGGGATTTAGACAAACTCTTGCATCTTTCATCCAGAAACGTTAGTTTCTGGATTGTAAGTCATGTGGAAAGCAACAGAATTGTCAACAGATCTATGGAAAAAGATAGTTGAACTGTATAAAACAGAAAAGGGATAGAAAAAGATATCTAAGAAATTGATAATACCAGTCAGCAGTGTTCAAACTGTTATTAACAAATGGCAAATCAAAGTCTCTGTAAAAACCAAACCACGATCAGGTAGACCAACAAAAATCTCGGCTACAACTGCCAGGAAAATTGTTTGGGATGCAAAGAAAAAACACACAAACAACATCAGCTGAAATACAGGACTCACTGAAAACTAGCAGTGTGGCTGTTTCAAGATGCACCATAAGAAGGCACTTGAAGAAAATTGGGCTGCATGGTTGAGAGTCAGCAGAAAAAAGCCATTACTGCGCAAATGCCAAAAAGTACAGTATCTCGCCTACAATACACAAAACAGCAGAGACAAGCCCCCAAACTTCTAAAACAAAGTAATTTGGAGTGAGGAGACCAAAATCGAACTTTTTGGCCACAACCATAAACGTTACATTTGGAGAGGTGTCAATAAGGCCTATGATGAAAGAAAAGGACATTTTTGTGTACTCACCGTAAAATGTCTTTCTTGGAGCCTTTCATTGGGGGACACAGACATTGGGTTATATGGTGTCTCCAGGGGAGGCGTGACACTAGGTTTGAAAAAAGTCTTAGCTCCTCCTCCCACAGCATATAACCCCAGCTAGGCGGGAACTAGCTCAGTTTGTTGTAAAAGCAGTAGGAGAAGGACAACCAAAACCACAAGGGTGGGAGCTGTGTCCCCCAATGAAAGGCTCCAAGAAAGACATTTTACGGTGAGTACACAAAAATGTCCTTTCCTTTCTCGCCTTTTCATTGGGGGGACACAGACATTGGGACGTCCCAAAGCAGTCCCTGGGTGGGAACTGAACTATTAACAGTGTAGAACATCAGCCTAAAGCTGGGTTTACACACTGCAACATCGCAAACGACATCGCTGTAACGTCACCGGTTTTGTGACGCAATAGCGATGTTGTTTGCGATGTTGCAGTGTGTGAAACCCATCAGCGACCCGGCCCCTGCTGTGAAGTTGTAATCGTTACAAATCGTTCAGGACCATTCCTAGGTCCTTTGTTTCCAGCTGTGCAGCAGGCATCGCTGGAAAGTTTCAGCGTGTGAAAGACTTTGCAGCGACTTTGTTAGCAACTTCCCTTTCAAAAGGCTGCTTATCAACGTCCCCAACAACCAGCTAGGTCGCTCTGCAGGTCCGGATCGCTGTTGAGTTGTTGGCCAGGTTTGCCTGTTTGACAGCTCACCAGCGACTTAACAGAGACTTAGGGAGGTCGCTGTTACGTCACAAAACCGGTGACGTTACAGCGATGTCCTTTGCGATGTTGCAGTGTGTAAACCCAGCTTAAGAGCTGACTAACAACTGCAACTGCAGTGAACACAAACACTGTCAAAAAACAGAGCAGTGGCCACTTATAATTGGGCCACTGCCGCCTGAAGGACTTGTTTTCCAAGAGCAGCATCCGCGGAGGCATGCGTATGCACTCTGTAGAATTGTGTAAACGTGTGCACACTGGAGCAGGTAGCGGCCTTGCAAAGTTGGGCCGCCGAAGCCTGATGGCGGATAGCCCAGGAGGCACCCACTGCTCATGTAGAGTGGGCCTGCACAGATTGAGGAGAAACAACACCTCGTGTTTTGTAAGTTTCACACATGGCAGTCCTGATCCATCGAGAAATCGTGGATTTGGAAGCCCGGTCGCCCTTTTTGTGTCCTTCTGAGAGGACGAAAAGGGCATCGGACTTGCGCAACGGCGCTGTTCTGGAGATGTAGATCCGCAGAGCCCTGACAAGATCGAGAGTGTGAAGGGCTTTCTCAAAGGAGTGGACCGGGGCCAGGCAGAATGACGGCAACACAATGTCCTCGTTCAGGTGGAAAGAGGATACGACCTTCGGAAGGAAGGCAGGGGAAGGCCGAAGGACCACCTTATCATGATGGAATATCAGGTAAGGTGAGCGACAGGACAGAGCTGCCAGTTCGGACACTCGCCTGATAGAGGTAATAGTGACTAAAAAGGCAACTTTCCAAGACAGCCGTTGAAGAGAGATTTCTCTCAAGGGTTTGAAAGGAGGAAGCTGAAGTGCTCCGAGAACTAAATTCAGATCCCAGGGATCTAAGGGGTGACGATAAGGGGGGACCAAATGTGCCACCCCTTGAAGAAAGGTACGGACCTGAGGGCAAGAAGCCAGCTGCTTCTGGAAAAAAATTGACAAGGCAGAAACTTGTCCTTTAAGGGTATTGAGAGCAAGACCCGAGTCCATACCGTCTTGCAAAAAGGCAAGAACATTAGGGATTGAAAAGGTCAGGGGCGACCGATTATGACGGTCACACCAGGACAGATAGGTCTTCCAGGTCCTGTGATAAATGCTGGGGGAGGAAGGCTTGCGAGCATTAAGCATGGTATGAACTACCCTGGAAGAAGATGAGACTTGGCTAGAATCAAGGATTCAAGTGCCACGCCGTCAAATGCAGCTGTGCTATATTCTGGTGGAATATTGGACCTTGCGACAGAAGATCCGGGAGGTCGGGAAGACGCCAGGGAGTGTTGCCGAGAAGGTGGAGGCTCTGGAAACCAGGCTCTTCTGGGCCAGTCCCGGGCTACGAGGATCACCGGGATTCCCTCCGCTTTGATTTTCTTGATTACTCTCGGAATGAGAGGGAATGGAAGTAAAACATATGGCAGGCGAAACTGCAACCACGGGAGGACTAGAGCGTCGGAGCCGAGCGCTAGCGGGTCTCTCGACCGGGATACAAAGGGATGTACTTTGGCGTTTAGCCGAGACGCCATGAGGTCTACATCTGGGAGCCCCAAACGAAGAGTGATCTGATGGAACACCTCGTCGTGGAGGGACCATTCCCCTGCCGCTAGACCTTGCCTGCTGAGAAAGTCTGCGGCCCAGTTGTCTATCCCCGGAATATGAACAGCTGAAATGGGAATGTGCATCTCTGCCCAAAGAAGAATCCTGGAGACTTCTTTCATCGCTGCCCTGCTGCGAGTTCCTCCCTGACGGTTGACGTAAGCCACAGCCGTGGCATTGTCTGACTGGATCCAAACCGGGAGGCCCAGAAGCAAGGGTTGAAAGGTCTGAAGGGCCAGAAATATGGCCCTGATCTCCAGAACGTTGATATGAAGGGATCGCTCGGGGTGAGACCAGCGTCCGTGAGCAGTGTGGTGGAGAAACACCGCCCCCCAGCCTAACAGGCTGGCATCTGTCATGACTACGTGTCAGTGGACAGGGCGGAAGGACTTCCCCTGAGAGAGGGATGAGACCTGAGTCCACCAGACGAGGGAGCTGAAGGCAGTCCGAGATAAGCGGACTGACCGGTCTAGAGAGGCTGGATTCTTGTCCCAAGAGGACAGAAGATCCAATTGCAGAGGGTGCAAATGGAATTGGGCAAACGACACGGCTTCCATGACTGCTACCATCTTGCCTAACACTCTCATCCCACTCCGGAGGGATGGGTAACGGCGGGAGCGGAGGGATTGGGCGGCCCAAAACAGGGAAGACCTCTTGTCTTCTGGAAGAAAAACCCCGGGCCTGAACCGTGTCTATCAGCATACCTAAAAAGGTGATGCGCTGATGAGGAATGAGGGATGACTTGTTGAAGTTGAGAAGCCACCCTAGCCTTGAGAGCGTGTCTGGGCAAATTTGCACGCTTTCTGAGCAAACTTGGAGAGCTCCCCTTGACAAGTAGGTCGTCCAAATAGGGAATGACTAGAACGCCTCTGGGGTGCAAAATGGACATAACGGCCTCCATGACCTTTGTGAAGACCCGAGGCGCAGTAGCCAGTCCAAAGGGAAGGGCCCTGAATTGGAAATGACGGTATCCTACGGCAAAACGAAGGTACCGGTGATGCGATACACATATGGGAATGTGTAAATGAGCATCTTGAATGTCCATGGAAGCTAGGAATTCTCCCGGTTCCATAGCAGCTAGTACGGCTCACAATGATTCCATTCGGAAGGTCCAAATCCGTATGGACCTGTTTAGCCTTTTGAGGTCCAGGATAGGACGGACAGAGCCATCTTTTTTTTTTTTGGGGGACGACAAAGAGTTTTGAATAGAAACCTTTGCCGCGCTGTTCCAGGGGCACTGGAATGATATTGTTTGCTTTCTGTAAAGAGGCTATGGCCTGAAATAAGGCCTGGCTTTGCGTTGTGGACTTTGGAAGCCGAGAACGCAGAAACCTGTTGGCCAGTAGGAAATGGAAATCGATCTTGTAACCTGAGGTGACGATTTCTCGAACCCAAGCATCGTGAGTATGGTCTAGCCAGATATCCTGAAAAAGCAGAAGCCGCCCTCCAACAGGAGTCGGCTCTGAGGGGTACCCGGCGTCATGCTGAAGGGGCCTTCGCGGGGCGAGGTCCCTTGGGTTTAGATTGCCTGGAGTGGGAACGCCAGGAACAGTCCCTTAAGGGACTGGATCCCCGATCTGAGCGTTGCGACGACCCCTGTGATTGTTTTTGGGGGGCGGGCCGAAAGGACTGCCTGCGCCAAGAAGACTTTAAAATTTTTGGATACAGGCCGCTTTTGTGGTAGAATGGTACTTTTACCACCCGTCATCTCAGATATAAGCGTGTCCAGGGATTCTCCAAACAGACGAAGACCCTGGAAGGGGAGTGTGGACAGGGACTTCTTGGAGGCACTCTCCGCATTCCATATCTTTAGCCACAGGACTCTGCGGGCAAAAACAGCGTTGGCTGCCGTTAGGGCTGACAAACTAGCTGCATCTAAGGAGCCGTGAAGCAAGTAATTAGAGGCTAGAGAGAACAAATCAAGGATCTCAAGAGCCTCTGAAGGAATATTGCAAGAGCGAAGCAACTTGCGCAAGTTCCTACTCAACACACTCATAGCTCTCGCCACCCATGTCAAGGCAAACAGGGGGCGCAGAGAGGAGCTGGAAGCCTGGAAAATAGAATTGACCGCAGCATCAATTGCGCGGTCAGACGAGTCCTTGAGAGACGCGGTGTCTGAGACAGACAAACCGTGTGTTTAGCCAGCCTGGATACTGGCGGATCCACAACGGGGGGTACTGACCAGAGCTTAACCAGTTCCGATGGAAAGGGATAAGCGAATGAAGAAGGATTTTTTATTAAACCTCCTGTCAGGGTGATCCCACCGTTTTAGATACATGATTTGATGAAAAATCGGATCCTGGGCTAAGGACTTAGGAGGCTTCTTGGCCCGCTTGATTGCCGACTAAGAAGTCGGGTCCGAAGGCTGATCAGAAATCGACAGAGTGATTGACAGCCGAAATTAATGTGTCTTCCATATGTCTAGACTCAGAAGGGACGTCTGAATCAGAGTCAGAGTCTTGGGAATCGTGACTACTAAAGGTCACGGAGCCTGAGTCAGACTGATCATCGTCCGAGTCGGACGAGACGTAACGGTCGCAATGGCGCCTTTTGGAGACAGCCTTTTTAAGTACTGGGAATGAGACACCAGACGAAGGCGGGCTCCCCTGGGGGAGCTGAGCTGGGGGGAGGCTGTGAGAGCCTGTGGAAGGCTGGGATATCTCAGCGGCCAGGTCATCTAACCTCTTAGACATTAGAAGAGCCCAGGCAGGAATAACGTCATCAGACTGGGGTACTGCCTGGATAGTGGCCGCAGCCAAATCCACAGACTGCACGACCTCCTGGTCTGGCAGCGGAGGCTGTTGTGACACGGTAGTAGGGGCATAGCAGCCCCGGCATAGTGGATAGCTTCGGCCATTACAAAAATGAGCGTCCACAGGTGGTACAAGCATAGTACAGGTCCATAGAGGATGCCTGGGAAGCTTTATCACCCTTGCGGTTACCCATGTCAGCAACAGTTCCACAATAAGTACAGTGAGCCTCTAGCAGTATTATAAAGGGACTGCTGTGGGTGAGGAGCTGCTAGCAGTATTATACATGACTGCTATGCAGAGCCGGTATATACAGAGTAAAGTAGCACACCCTGTCATACAGTCGGTATATACCTACAGGCACAGTTAGTATATACTGCTAAAAGCTGATATACACCGCCAGCCAGCAGAGACACACCGCTAGAAAGACAGCGATATACCACTGAGCAGAGCGGTATATAGTGCTGCAGAATCGCAGAGCCAAGGAGGCGCTCTCACCCGTGTCTGCTCCCCACATGTAATGGCGTCCAGTGTTCTCTGGCAGCATGGAGGGGAGAGACGGCCCACTAGAGGGAGCGGCTTCTGGAGCAGTGGAGGGTGCGTTGCTAGAATGCAGGCCGACGCCGGGAGCTAAATTTATGATGCTTCCCCGGGATCACGGCCTGCATCGCCCCACCGGCGCCTTTCCAGGCGGTGGTTTGGATGCAGGGGACTGACTCGTCGTCTCCCTACCTGCTCCTGGCTCCGTCTGAAGACGCGTCGGTCCTGGGATGCGGGGATCTCAGGACGCATCTTCGGCTCAAGGCTAGCAGGTGCTCGGCTCTGCTTAGCCCTCTGGAGCTACCTCTGTGAGGTGCTTCCAGGGAGCCTGGAGGGGTACGCAGACCCGACCACTTGGGCGCGAGGGAAGACTGACGGCTTGTGCACGCCAGGTTTCCTCTGCCCGTACACGGGGGGAACGGGGGTGGCAAGGCACCCTGGTATTGCCCCTATCAAAAATAGAATGAATAAGAAAAGAAAAACAAAATAAAAAAGTAAAAATAAGCTGGCCTGAGGCACCTCTGGTGGAGCTCAGTCCAGACATGTCAGCCTCCCTGCTGACACTAGGAAAAAACTGAGCTAGTTCTCGCCTAGCTGGGGTTATATGCTGTGGGAGGAGGAGCTAACACTTTTTTCAAACCAAGTGTCACGCCTCCCCTGGAGACACCATATAACCCAATGTCTGTGTACCCCAATGAAAAGGCGAGAAAGGAACACCATTCCTACTGTAACGCACGGAGGTGGATCGCTGATGATGTGGGGATGTGTGAGCTACAAAGGCACAGGAAACATGGTCAAAGTTGAAGGAAAGATGAAAGCAGCACGTTATCAGCAAATACTGGAAGCAAATTTGCACTCATCAGCCTGGAAACTGCGCAAGGGACGTACTTGGACGTTCCAACATGCCAACGATCCAAAACACAAGGCCGAGTCGATCTGTCATTGGCTACAGCAGAACAGAGAGTGAAGGCTCTGGAGTGGCCATCTCAGTCTCCAGACCTCAATATCATTGAGTCACTCTGGGGAGAACTCAAACATGCGGTTCATGAATGAAAGCCCAGAAATTTACAGGAACTGGAGGTTTTTTGCAAAGAAGAATGGGCAGCTTTACCACCTGAGAAAATAAAGAGCCTCATCCACAGCTACCACGAACGACTTCAACCTGTCATTGATGTTAGAGGGGGCAATACAGGATATTAAGAACTGGGGTAAGTGAACTTTTGATCAGGGTCTTTTGGATGCTTTTGGTTGTCATTATGATTTAAAAAAAGAAAACACAATAGTTTGACAATGAATGGCTTCACCAAACCACTAACCATGAGTGTAAAAATCATTCATATTCTCTGAAAAAAGGCCAAGAAAGCAAAAAAATATGCCGGGGCATGTAAACTTTTGAGCACAACTGTATATTATATACACACACATACATTATTTATATATTATATGTACACACAGACATACATATTATATATACACAGTGCCTTCATAAAACAGTCATACCCTGTGAAAATTGTTTTAACATTACACCCAGGTACTTTAAAAATGTGTTTTGTTGATATTTTATATGATATACCAACACTATGTAGCAAGTATTTCTGACATTTCAATTAAATTATATAGGACTTTCTAAATTTTTTTAAAAATATAAATTTGAAAACTATGACAAGCATTTGTATTCAGCCTCCTGTATACAGATATCCCTAAATAAAATACTTTGGCAGAGACAGGGAAGCTAGTCAGAGTTGATGGGAAGATGGATGAAGCTAAATAAAAGGCAATCCTGGGGGAAAAGCTGTTAAAAGCTACAAAAGTCTTGAGACTGGGGTGTAGGTTCACCTTCCAACAGGACAATGACCCTTAAAGGGAACCGGTCATCAGAAATTTTGCACTAAACCTAAAAGATTCCCCCTCTGCAGCTCCTGGGCTGCATTCTAGCAATGTTCCTGTTGTTTATGTGCCCCCTTTCTGACCAAAATAAAGACTTTGTAAAGTGGTACCTTTTTGTATTCAGATCTTGATAATGGTATACGGGGGCAGGCTCTCTGGTGTCCGTTAGTCAGCCTCCCTGTCGCTTTAGGCCGTCCCCCATCGCGCAATTTCAAAGAGGTGACATGAGGTAAGGTGGCCAGCGCTTGCGCAGAACGGTGGAGGCGGAGGTGGAGGCAGCGGTGAAAGCGCGACCACGAGATTATGGGCGGGTACTTGCTGATGAAAGTCACAGCGCCGCCCATAATCTCGCGCATGCGCAACACGTCACCAGCGGTCACACTGCACATTGCAGTACCGCGAGAGTGGCACGGCGCATGTGCGAGATTATGGCCACCCATAATCTCGCGCATGCGCAACAAGTCACCAGCGGTCTCACTGCACATTGCAGTCCCACAAGAGTGGCATGGCGCATGCGCGAGATTATGGGCGGCGCTGTGACTTTCATCAGCAAGTACCCGCCCATAATCTCGTGGTCGCACTTTCACCGCTGCCTCCACCGTTCTGCGCAAGCGCTGGCCAGCTTACTCACGTCACCTCTTTGAAATTGCGCGATGGGGAACGGCCTAAAGCAACAGGGAGGCAGACTAACGGACACCAGAGAGCCCGACCCCGTGTACCATTATCAAGATCTGAATATAAAAAGGTACCACTTTACAAAGTCTTTATTTTGGTCAGAAAGGGGGCACATAAACAACAGGAACATTGCTAGAATGCAGCCCAGGAGCTGCAGAGGGGGAATCTTTTAGGTTTAGTGCAAAATGTCTGATGACAGGTTCCCTTTAACATACCTCCAGAGCTACAATGGAATGGTTTACATAAAAGCATGTTTCTGAATGGCCCAAAGTCCAGACCTAAATCCCATTAAAAATCTGTGACAAGACTTTGCTGTAAATTGCTGTTCACAGACACTCCATCCAATCTCACTGAGCTAGATCTATTTTGCCAAGAATGGGCAAAAATTTCATCTGCTAGATGTGCAAAACTGGTAGAGACATACCCCAAAAGATCTGCAGCTGTAATTGCAGTGAAAAGTGTTTCTATAAACTATTGACTTGGGGGAGGCTGAATATAAATGCATGTCACAATTTTCAGAGTTATATTTTTTTAAATATTTAGAAAACCATGTATTATTTCCTTTACACTTCACATATACTTTCTACTTCATGTTGGAAGATAACATAAAATCCCAATAAAAAACATTTAAAGGGACTCGGTCAGCTGGGTTTTGCTATGTAATCTGAAGACAGCATGCTGCAAGGGTTGACACAGGAAATTCAGCCTTGCATCTCTTATCACAAAATGTTTTGGTTTTTTTTTACCTGCAATGATCGCTTAAGCTTCCTAGGTTTATTATTAGTTGGACCCAGCAGCATGTGAGCTCAGGTCCGACTCCGCCCTCCTCTGTAGTTAGCAGCTTCTGTGTATGGAAATGTCAACGGTGAGCCTGGTGTGGGCGGTGCAACTGTATGGGCTCTGCTACATGCAAAGACTAAAAACGGATGCAGTTAGTAATCTAAATGATACATCGTTGGAATCAGAGTCTCTCTGCCTACACCATGCTGCTCTCATATGAGGTAGCAAAAACCTGCTGACAGATTCCCTTTAAATTTGTGGATGTAATGTGAAAAAAATGCAGAAACGTTTAGAGGGTATAAATACTTTTTCAAAGCACTGTATTTACAACAAGAAATGTTCCTAGAATTGCCTTTATTGAGAAACACACCATAGTCTCTGTGATGGTGGGATATTGTGGGTCATGTACCATTTTATGTTGGTTCATGTTTAGGCGTGGTTCACTGTCCATTATTCGTACTGCTTATGTGTACATTCTATTGTCTATAGATAATCACCCCCTGTAGTGCAAGGTTATAGCTTCTTGAAGCGCTTCTGTCCCTAGGTGTGGAAGAGGGGGCTTGGAATCCACCTAACCTCTTTGCTTACCTGGGGGGGGATGTGTCAGTCTATTTGAGAACTTTAAGGAAGAAGGATTGATCCTCTGGTAGAAGCTCGGACTTCTCAGAGAGATGGGAACATTTATCCCACTGCTGCCACCAGTTGTCACAGGGTCCTTTTCCCATATCACACGATCAACAGAGCGAGAGATGGCTGTACAATCCAAAGAGCATTTATTCCAAGCAATCCAAAATGTCCATCAAATAATCCACAAAACAGTGGGTAAAATTGTCCAGTAGTGGCATAAATGTCCCCATCTCTCTGAGAAGTCTCAGCTTCTCCCAGAGGATCAATCCTCCCACCATCAGTCTCCATGTAATATTAATCACAGCAGAGAGACTAGATTTCATGTCAAGATGTATACAAAAGTGAAAACTGAAAAGTTACTGAAATTCTGTGATTTTACTGTAACGTCTGGGTATCGTCATCGAAAGCCACAGTGCAAAGCATCCTAAAGATTAAAAAAAAAAGCCCTAGAATGGCTGGAATAATGAAATACAACTTACATTAATGGCATCAACTGTCGATTTAAAAACTGGGTTGTTAAATTTGACACTTCTCCAGAACTTAGGTCTGTGTGGTGAGAGAAGATTCTTTCCATATTTCTCCAAAATATTGAGAGCAGTAATCACATTGCGAAGATACGGTGACTAGGGTATGAAGAATAGTATCAATTAATATTAAATATTAATTCAATAGTATAAATTCATGTGAATTTTTTTTATTTCAAAGAGAGTGACACTTCAAGCTTATACTACAGCAGGGGTCTCAAACTTGGCTCGGTGTATGGGCCGCACAGAGGAAAAAAAATAATTTGGGGGGCCGCATTCTTTGCAGGACAAAGTGACATTTTTATTGGTACCATATATAATATATTTTTTTTACCACACCTTTGGATCACTGATTTTGAACATTTTCACTTGTTTATTATAGAAAACATGCACATTCTTTGATTAAATATAAAATATATTTTTTTTTTATTTTTTTTTTACACTTTATCCCTTTCTTGTAACTAGTCTTACAACTAGCACTATATAGAAATTTTGACCAACATCTTTTAGTAATGTTCCCCATCTTGTTGTAACGTGTCCATCCTTGTCCCCTTGTAGCAATGTCCCCATCCTGTAGTAATGTGCCAACCTTATCCCCATCCCATAGTAATGTGTGCACTTTGTCCCCATCCTGTAGTAATGGGGGGGGGGCAGCGTCGGCTGAAAGGGGGCAGTGGCTATAACTTACCGATCACTCTCCTCAGCTTCCACAGACTCCAGAGTGAAGCTGAGGGGAGTGGTCTCTGGCCCCCGATCCACAGTGATTGGAGAGATCAGTCATAAGGCCGGTCTTTCCAATCAGAGCTGGGGGCGGGAGAAACAGAGGTCACCCAGCTCCAGCCAATGATCGGGGCTATAGCTGCACTGATCATGGCTGGATTTCAATGTTTCAGCCATTTTTAATGGCTGAAACATTACAGTGGCTGTGATTGGCTGAGCGGCGTTCGTCAGCCAATCACAGCCTCCGTAGGTCCGGAGAGGAGACACCACCCATCCTGAAGGTCAGGCAGAGGTCCCCTCCTCCCCGAATCTAAGGTATTTGCAAAGCGATCGCAGCTACCGGGGCCGCGATTTCGCCATGACGTACTGGGTACGTCATGGGTCCTTAAGTACCAGGGAGCCATGACGTACCCAGTACGTCATAGGTCGCTAAGGGGTTAATGTGCCATTCTTCACACACACAAAACCCCCCCCAAAAAAAACCAAACACCATTCTTCTCACCTGTCCCGCGTTCCCTCGGCTGCGTCATCTCTGCTTCGTGCGGCCCCCAGGCCCGTGTCCCTGTTCACTATTGTGGCAGGTGCAGGGGCAGTATCCACTGGCAGCGATTTATGTCAGATGACTGTATTGCCGGCGCGAGAGCGCAGCGCCGGCAAAACAATCATCTGACATAAAGCGCAGACAGTGGCTGCGGCCCCTGCACCTGCTGCAATAGTGAACAGGGGCACGGGCCTGGCGGCCGCACGAAGCAGCCTGAGGGGCCGCATGCGGCCCGCGTTTTTGAGACCCCTGTACTACAGTATATAACAAAATCAAACTGCAAAATACATGTCTGCAATGCTGGGGCTATAAATGGAGCACTGGCATGGGATGAAAACGGGAGAGAAAAATACAAGATTGTTATTTTTGTACCTGTTCACCACCTGGAAGCAGTGTTCGGAGGTCCAGTCTACGATACCGATCTTTGTAAGGGACCTCAAGCATCTGGTCAAGTAGATCGGTTGTCACAGTGTCAGGCTGCTGAATTAAAGCAAGCTCCAAAGCACTTCTAAGCTGCCAGGTAGCCATGTTTCACCGGAAGACAATATCATTGGTATATTCAAAATGATACACAGCAGTACTTTAGTTTCCCTTGGTAAGAAACCTTTAAAAAAGAAAAAAAGAAAAAAAGAAAAAAAAAATGCACTGACATCAAATATAGAAACACATGTGCTGCAAACTACGGTATATAGACAGTAGGCAAAACATGTCTAGAGCTGAATGAGCCTTAAATTGATTATGCTTTTTTGCTATCAGGTTAATTACATATTCACAAATCAAAAAAAAGAAGCATTGCCGTTATAGGGTCCTTCCCGATCCCAAATCCCATAAAATTCCTTAACTGCTATTGACAACATTTCATAACCATCCATATGGCAACCAAAGTAGAAATTGAATGACTCGATATATTAGGAAATTCTTCACAGAGTAGTGTTTTAGGAAACTTGCCTAGTCCTCACAAATATACCAGTGCCCTGTAATAGAATCAATCCATTGGTGATTCTATAGTGTCTCAGAGAATATGTC
Source organism: Anomaloglossus baeobatrachus (assembly GCF_048569485.1). Classification (NCBI taxonomy): domain Eukaryota; kingdom Metazoa; phylum Chordata; class Amphibia; order Anura; family Aromobatidae; genus Anomaloglossus; species Anomaloglossus baeobatrachus. The sequence goes on from NC_134353.1 coordinate 630,617,762, forward strand.
GATGTGATTTGTTCCTTCAGTGCCCTGGTCTCTGTCATAACCCATAGAAGATTTGGGTTCAATGTTTGGTAAAAGGTGATTGATGCAAAAATTGCATCCCCTAGTGGAGGGGTACCCAACCTGTCGCTTGGGAGCCACATGTGGCTTGTTAGCCTGTGATATGTGGCTGTCTTTCAACTTTAGCACCAGGTTTAGCAAATGGCTAGGAAGAACAAGTCTCCAGATTGTGACTTTTGTGAGTAGCCCCACATAGAAGAGCAGATCTGAATGGGGGCAAGGTTGGAACGCCCTGTATCTTGGTACATTGCCTTGGTGTAATTTCTGTGGAAAAGCTTTGGCTGTCATTATACTGATTACTGGGGCTATAGATGTCACTACTATTAGGGGGGCAGGATATGGATGTGGCCCGCGACCATAGCTCCGTTCTGAATGGGGCTCTCAAAGTCAGAAGGGTGGAGGAGCATTGCCCTAGTAGATGATAATGTTCTAGTTACTGTTGCACAGGTTATTTTCGCTAATAATATCTAAATGGCACCATAGCGGGAAAATATTTAGCGCCTTTCCCATTCCCAATTCCAACGTCACTGGTCATTAATAGAAACGGGACACAGAATAGATTTGCTTTGAGGAACCTGTGCTTCAGTTTCTCTGCTGTTTTCCATCTGCAGGGAAGCGCTCCTGCTGCGGCAAGTAGGACAAAGACGGAGTTAGGGTGAGGATACTGGGGGTGCCCAGGCCCTACATATAATGGTGGAATATGATTAAATAAGCTAAAGGCTTTATTCAGACATTTGTGTTTCACGTACGTGTCCTGTATTTTTCACGGTGAGAACACGTACCCATCATAGTCTATAGACCTGCTCTCAGTTGTTTTTTTTAGCCTACGAAAGAAAAATGGACACGTCACTTTTTGATCTGATTTGCAGACCAAACTCACCCATTCAAGTGCATTGGTCTGTGAAAATCCACGTGTCACCACACTGCTGTAAGTGTTTTTGAATGATCTAAAAGGCCGCTTTACACTCTGCGATATCGTGACCGATATCGCTAGTGTGGGTACCCGCCCCTATCGGTTGTGCGACATGGGCAAATCGCTGCCCGTGTCGTACAACATCGCCCAGACCTGTCACACTACTTACCTGCCTGGCGACGTCGCTGTGACCAGCGAACCGCCTCCTTTCTAAGGGGGCGGTTCGTTCAGCGTCACAGCGACATCACAGCTACGTCACTGAACCGCCGCCCAATAGAAGCGGAGGGGCGGAGATGAGCGGGACGAACATCCCGCCCACCTCCTTCCTTCCGCATTGCGGGAGGGAGGCAGGTAAGGAGAGCTTCCTCGTTCCTGCGGTGTCACACGGAGCGATGTGTGCTGCCGCAGGAGCGACGAACTACATCGTTACTGCTGCAGCAACGATATTAGAGAATGGACCCCCATGTCACCGATGAGCGATTTTGCACGTTTTTTGCAACGATGCAAAATCGCTCAAAAGGTGTCACACGCAACGGCATCGCTAAAGCGACCGGATGTGCGTCACCAATTCCGTGACCCCAACGAGATCGCTTGAGCGATGTCGCAGCGTGTAAAACGGCCTTTAGACTATTATTCGTCAAAGTGATTATCCCCGAATTCTGGGGCAAATCACATTGTAAAATTGCAAAAAAAATTGAAGCTGCGCAAAAAAAAGTTGCACCTTTTGACAATTTCACTCAAGTCTGCAACAATTGGCATGATTGATGAGCTATGGTGTACCTTATGCCAGAAATCTCACGCCAGATCTTAATTGGTGTAAGAGTTGCAGCACAGCACTTTTCAGCCACTCATCATTCATTCACAGGCGTACATCTCTTATTGCATCAGGAGAGTCTGACTCCAGGGCTTCCCCTCACAATGACCAGCACTGTCCACACATCCCTTTTCTCATGTGTGCCGTCCAGACAGCAGAGCGACCCAGAGTTTAATGAAACCATTCAAACGTCCAACGTTTTATATAACCATGTTTCCTTCCATCAAATTGTGCATTTGCTATTTTCATGCATTTTTGTAGATCAGATTCGGACAACATCAGTTTTCCAGATGTTTATGACTTTTGCATTTCAAAGTGTCGGTAGAAAATAAAAGGATGAGGCAGTTTACCTTTTTCAGTTTTTAACAATAGTTAAGAAAAAACAAACAAACAAACAAGTAGAATAGAGGCAAAATGGATGACACGAGGGAAAACCCATCTGTTTTTAATTGATGTAAACAGGAAACCAAATGTGTCAGTGTAGCCTAAGGGGTAAGAGAAGCTTGGAATTTAATTTCTTTATGAGAGAAAAATGGATGCCACACTAATGGTAAAAATGGACACATGGACCAAGAATGGATGACAAGAAAAAACCAAAACAAAAAACAGCTCTATGTGAGACATAAAGCGGAAATGGGCAAACGAGCCACTGCTGTCAGTTACCCTGAATAGGATCTTTTATTTAAACTCTGCATCTATTAAGAGATCGCTGGTTTATCTTTATAAATCTCTGGTGCTGCTCATCATTATGCTCAAACTATTAACTATCTAATGACCAATTGTAATTTCCTTAAAAAGGGAAAAGAGGAAAGATAGGAGGAGGTGTAAAGAATAATAATAGTAGGATAGATGGGTGGGGGGGGTAACACTGCTGGGATGCTCTGTTCAGTCCCATCATCAACGAAGCACGGTGAGTATACTCATCCTCCACTCATTCCCACACTGAACCAATCCCAAGGATGGCAAAAATAATTACATGAATACATCACCATTACCACCATCAGTACATTAACACATCACCAGTATCACATTTTAAGCATTTTGAGGAGCATTTGGAGAATTTCTGCTCCCCAGGAAAATAAAATCAGTGTGCACGCAGGCTAATTTAAACTGAGGTTTTGGAGCAGAAACCCACCAAATATAATAAATACCCAAACATAGAGATTTGAGATTGAGTTTTAACATACCCATTAAGCACGTTTTGAATTGCAACATGTGTAGAAGATTAGAACGAAAGCACAAAGCACAGTGCAGCGATCAATTGTAATGTCAGGCTCAATTGTACTGCTTGAACCTATAATTCCCAGTATGTTCTTAACAATGGTAAACACATGCTGGGAGTTACCAAATATCATCAGACTGAGGACCATACAGGAACCGCAGTACTGATGAGACATAGTCAGCATCACAAATTATTTACATCCAGGTACTTAATAGGTACATTTTCTTTGATTAGAGTCGTTTCTGTCCCTTTTGTCTCCACATAGCACAGATGCCATTATGAGATTTCATGTGCAGAACTCGTCTCTACAGACTTCCTAACATGGTGCCCTTAAAAATAAAAGTATCCCTATACTGCCAATAAACAAGAAGATTTCACATGCTGCAAACCTAAATAAATAATTGCTCCTTACTGTGCTTCCTGCATAAATATCCCCTTCCCCACACTGCCACTGTATAATATCCCCCTCACACTGTGCCTCTCCATAATATCCCCCCCACAAACACCGCTCCTCTCCAAAATATCCCTCCACACTGTCCCGTCATAATATTCCTCCTCCCATGTCATCCCCCCCACGCTGGACCTCTCCATAATGGCTCCCCCCACACAAATGTACCACCCCTCTCCAAAATGTCGTGTCCCCCCCCCCACGCCGCCCCTCTCCAAAATGTCGTGCCCCCCCCCCCACGCCGCCCCTCTCCAAAATGTCGTGTCCCCCCCCCCACGCCGCCCCTCTCCAAAATGTCGTGTCCCCCCCCCCCACGCCGCCCCTCTCCAAAATGTCGTGTCCCCCCCCCCCACGCCGCCCCTCTCCAAAATGTCGTGTCCCCCCCCCCCCCACGCCGCCCCTCTCCAAAATGTCGTGTCCCCCCCCCACGCCGCCCCTCTCCAAAATGTCGTGTCCCCCCCCCCACGCCGCCCCTCTCCAAAATGTCGTGTCCCCCCCCCACGCCGCCCCTCTCCAAAATGTCGTGTCCCCCCCCCCCACGCCGCCCCTCTCCAAAATGTCGTGTCCCCCCCCCCACGCCGCCCCTCTCCAAAATGTCGTGTCCCCCCCCCCACGCCGCCCCTCTCCAAAATGTCGTGTCCCCCCCCCCCCCACGCCGCCCCTCTCCAAAATGTCGTGTCCCCCCCCCCCCCCACGCCGCCCCTCTCCAAAATGTCGTGTCCCCCCCCCCCCCACGCCGCCCCTCTCCAAAATGTCGTGTCCCCCCCCCCCCCCCACGCCGCCCCTCTCCAAAATGTCGTGTCCCCCCCCCCCCCACGCCGCCCCTCTCCAAAATGTCGTGTCCCCCCCCCCACGCCGCCCCTCTCCAAAATGTCGTGTCCCCCCCCCACGCCGCCCCTCTCCAAAATGTCGTGTCCCCCCCCCACGCCGCCCCTCTCCAAAATGTCGTGTCCCCCCCACGCCGCCCCTCTCCAAAATGTCGTGTCCCACCCCACGCCGCCCCTCTCCAAAATGTCGTGTCCCACCCCACGCCGCCCCTCTCCAAAATGTCGTGTCCCACCCCACGCCGCCCCTCTCCAAAATGTCGTGTCCCACCCCACGCCGCCCCTCTCCAAAATGTCGTGTCCCACCCCACCCCTCTCCAAAATGTCGTGTCCCACCCCACGCCGCCCCTCTCCAAAATGTCGTGTCCCACCCCACGCCGCCCCTCTCCAAAATGTCGTGTCCCACCCCACGCCGCCCCTCTCCAAAATGTCGTGTCCCACCCCACGCCGCCCCTCTCCAAAATGTCGTACCCCCCCCACGCCGCCCCTCTCCAAAATGTAGTCCCTGCCACGCCGCCCCTCTCCAAAATGTCATACCCTCCCACGCCGCCCCTCTCCAAAATGTTGTCGTCCCCGCCACGCAGCCCCTCTCCAAAATGTTGTCGTCGTCCCCCCACGCAGCCCCTCTCCAAAATGTTGCTGTCCCCTGCCACACTACCCCTCTCCAAAATGTTGTCCCCCACATTGCACCTCTACACTATTCCTGTCCCCACACAACCCCTCTCCATGTCATCCCCCCACACTGCCCCTCTCCATAATATGCCCCATCATACTGAGACACTCTATATCACCACCCCTCACCCACTCTCCAAAATATCCCCTCAAACTTCCTCTTTCCATAATATTCCACTGCCCCTCGCTATATTGTGCCCCCTTTCACAATATGCCCCCATAGTGTGTGCGCACCTTGGCACACATTTAATCTTCAGCTACTCCATGCAGTGCTTACTGAGGCGGACATCTGATGTCTCTGGGTTGCCAGAAGTAGTGTAGTGACCTCATCACACTGCTGAATGTTTGAGCAGGGGCTGATAAGGTCTCTTCTTCTCTGCCCCAGTCCCAGCACATAGGTTTTCAAATGTATTCAGATCTGAGAGACACAAATACATTTGAATATTATAAGCAGGGAGCGGCGGCTTCAGGACAGATCCGCGGGCCACATGTTCTGCAGGCAGGGCCTAGGAGAAAACTGAGCACAGACTATCAGGAAACATTACATCCACAACACCAAATCTGCACCACAAAATACAGACTGCATAGGATGCAATCCAGGCTAGCAGTCTGCAAATTCCATATCCAGAAGACCGGGCAATTTATGCTGCAGATCTTCTCCACAGCGTAGGGTTGAGATTTTGTAAAATATCATCCCCATCCAATTCACATACAACACGCCAGTGTAACCATAAACATACCCTTATGATCAGAACCTCCCTCCACTCCACCATCCCCATGAGTATCACATGACCTTCGCAAGCAAGTGAAAAAAACATTGTGCAAAAACCTCTTTAAGCATATTTGCTACGGAACTGGGATCATCCATACGGCTTTGGGATCGGTCGCACACCACTGGGACAGGCTATACAGCACTGAAATACACCACAAGGATCGGCCAAACACCACTGGGATGGGCTATACAGCACTGGAATACGCCGCACACCACTGGGATCGGCTACACAACAGTGGAATACGCCGCACACCACTGGGATCGGCTACACAACAGTGGAATACGCCGCACACCACTGGGATCGGCTACACAACAGTGGAATACGCCGCACACCACTGGGATCGGCTACACAACAGTGGAATACGCCGCACACCACTGGGATCGGCTATACACCACTGGGATCGGCTACACACCACTGGGATCGGCTACACACCACTGGGATCGGCTACACACCACTGGGATCGGCTACACACCACTGGGATCGGCTACACACCACTGGGATCGGCTACACACCACTGGGATCGGCTACACACCACTGGGATCGGTTATACACCACTGGGATCGGTTATACACCACTGGGATCGGTTATACACCACTGGGATCGGCTATACAGCATTGGGATCGGCTATACAGCACTGGGATCGGCTATACACCACTGGGATCGGCTATACAGCACTGGGATCGGCTATACACCACTGGGATCGGCTATACACCACTGGGATCGGCTATACACCACTGGGATCGGCTATACACCACTGGGATCGGCTATACAGCATTGGGATCGGCTATACAGCACTGGGATCGGCTATACAGCACTGGGATCGGCTATACAGCACTGGGATCGGCTATACACCACTGGGATCGGCTATACACCACTGGGATCGGTTACACACCACTGGGATCGGCTATACACCACTGGGATCGGCTATACACCACTGGGATCGGCTATACAGCACTGGGATCGGCTATACAGCACTGGGATCGGCTATACAGCACTGGGATCGGCTATACAGCACTGGGATCGGCTATACACCACTGGGATCGGCTACACACCACTGGGATCGGCTACACACCACTGGGATCGGCTACACACCACTGGGATCGGCTATACAGCACTGGGATCGGCTATACAGCACTGGGATCGGCTATACAGCACTGGGATCGGCTATACAGCACTGGGATCGGCTATACACCACTGGGATCGGCTACACACCACTGGGATCGGCTACACACCACTGGGATCGGCTATACACCACTGGGATCGGCTATACAGCACTGGGATCGGCCAGGTCCAGATGTTTCCTTACTGGTAGTTGTGGAGCCTTCCTGTAATCTGAAGACCCCTCTATAACCTCATATACAAATGACATCAGAAAGTGTGAGCTTATCACAAAGCAGCCATAGTTATATCAGCCTCCTGCAGCATTGTAAGGCAAGAGCGCACCAACGTAATAGCAGTGTCCCAGACATACTAAACTACGGCCACTGGCGCACTGCAGAGTAAGGGCTGCGGGCCGCCCGTACACAGCACAGAGGATATATGGGCATGCTGAGCCCTGTAGTGCTGCCACGTGCCTGCCCCAGCAGTCCGCCTGTCCCCCGTGACCCCCACTCGCCCTGTGCACATTCACACGCTCCATACCCAGTACCTGTGAGCGCAGCCACTTCTCTACTGTTTCTGTTACTTCCTCTTTCCCAAGAAATGACAGCTTTCCCGTACAGCTGAGACTTAGCGACCCCTGCAGGCCGGAGGTAGCATGGCACTGGTGACAATGCTAAATGCATGCATGCACATCTCTCAGGGCGTCCGGCTTCTCGGGCCAAGTGATGGGGACAGGGGGTCATCACTATATGTTCGTGCTTGGATCAGGTTTTCTTGGAGCTCCTTTAACCTCTTCAGGTCTCCAGAAACACAAAGCAGTTAAAAGAAGGGACCTTCAGGGGGCTTCAAAGCCCCTCACAGCTTAGGCTAGTTTCACACTTGCGTTGGATGGCTTCCGTAGCACTGCGTTGCATATAATGGCACAACGCAATGCTACAGATCGTACAAAATAACGGAAAGCTTTATTTATTTATTTTTTTTTCTTCTTTACAGTATCGGCAGCCGACTATTGTGAACGATCAGCTGATCGCTCTTAATAGCCGGCGGCCGAGCGCTCTAACATGCCGGCGGCTGAGTGCTCAGCTGAGTGCCCTGACATGCCGGCGGCCGAGCGCTCAGCTGAATGCCCTGACATGCCGGCGGCCGAGCGCTCAGCTGAATGCCCTGACATGCCGGCGGCCGAGCGCTCAGCTGAGTGCCCTGACATGCCGGCGGCCGAGCGCTCAGCTGAATGCCCTGACATGCCGGCGGCCGAGCGCTCAGCTGAATGCCCTGACATGCCGGCGGCCGAGCGCTCAGCTGAGTGCCCTGACATGCCGGCGGCCGAGCGCTCAGCTGAGTGCCCTGACATGCCGGCGGCCGAGCGCTCAGCTGAGTGCCCTGACAAGCCGGCGGCCGAGCGCTCAGCTGAATGTTCGGCCACCGAGAAATAAAATAAAGTTTGTGATAAAAAAAAGAGAGCATGCGCAGTGAAAAATAAAAGGTTTCCGCTGCTCAAAAAAACGTTACAGGCAGCGTTCCATCCGCCCGACGCAGCGTCAAAATAACGACGCTGCGTCGCTGCGACGTCCAGCGGATGCAACGCTGACACTTGCGTTACAGTGCGTCGTCCATACAAGACTATGGAGAATAGCGCAGTGCGTTAACGGACTGCGCTATTCTCCATAGTGACGGACTCCGCTGAACGCAAGTGTGAAAGTACCCTTATTCAATACAAAGTCTCTGGGATAAGGGTCATTCACTACAAGGAGCACTGCCCTAGTGTCACCAGTGATTTCATATTACAATCCGTATATTAAATATCCAGATACACCAGCGCTACTTACCCTACACGTCTGCAGCTGCTAGATTATGGCAATTCCTCTATTTGCCTAGTGCATAAGGAATATTCCAAAAAATAATATTAACCAATCTGCACTAGTAGGAGTATATATGGGGATTTTTATTGAACCGAGAGAGTTAAAAAATAAAGATACAGATCAGGATAGAAATAGTAATGATTAATCTCAATTAGACACACAGCTCTGGCAAAAATTAAGAAACCGCTGCAAAATGTTCAGGTTTTCTGATTTCTCTCTTTATAGGTAAAGTTTTGAGTAAAATGTAAATTGATCTTTTATTCTATAAACTACTGACAATATCAATTTCCAACCAATACATTTTTTATTTATTTTCTGAAAATGAGAAATGGTCAAAATAACAAAACAATGCATTGCTTTCAGACCTCAAATAACGCAAAGAAAACAAGATCATAATCATTTACAAACAATAATACTAATGTTTTACCTCAGGAAGAGTTCAGCAATCAATATTTTGTGGAATAATCATGATTTTTAATCATAGCTTTCATGCGTCTTGGCATGCTTTCCACCAGTCTTCACACTGCTTTTGGGTGACCTTATGCCACTCCTGGTGCAAAAATGTAAACAGTTCTTTGTTTGATGGCTTGTGACTATCCATCTTCCTCTTGATTACATTCCAGAAGTTTTCAATGGGGTTCAGGTCTGGAGACTAGGCTAGCCATGACAGGGCTTTGATCTGGTGGTCCTTCATCCACACATTGATTGACCTAGCTGTGTGGCATGGCGCATTGTCCTGCTGGAAACACCAGTCCTCAGAGTTGGGGAATATAGCCTGAGCAGAAGGAAGCAACTGTTCTTCCAGGATATCTTTGTATGCGGCTTGATTCATATGTCTTTCGTAAAGTTTAATCTGCCCAATTTCTAGAGTAAGGTAATCTTCTCTGATGAGTCTAATTTTCAGCTTTGCCCAACACCTGGTCGTCTAATGGTTAGATGGAGACCTGGAGAGGTGTACAAGCCACAGTGTCTTGCACCCACTGTGAAATTTGGTGGAGGATCGGTGATGATCTGGGGATGCTTCAGCAAGGGTGGAATTGGGCAGATTAAACTTTGTGAGGGACGTATGAATCAAGCCACATACAAGGTTATCCTGGAACAACAGTTGTATACCGTGAACGGCAGTATATTGAGGACACGCCCCCTATGTTACCATTACAAGGTCCACTATAGACCTGTTGAAAACACTATAATCACTGTGTGGATCCTTTCTGTTTGGACCTATTGATGTAGCTGCGGTTGGCCTGTATAGTATGCCACTTTGCATTGACTACTAACAGATTTAACCCTATGAGGGGTCTGAAGTGAATGGGACGATGGTACAGAAAATCATGGTCGTTTAGATCCAGCAAAACAGATTGATAGATTGGAAAACTGTTTTGACTGAAGCATGGGGCCCCCGGTATCTGGTGGTCAGATGTGGATATTGCTTCTAGTGACGTTTACCTTTATAACGAGTGGAGTTCTTATTACACAAGATAGGTGCAGTAGGAAACCCTCCTTGTTGTTTTAAACTGCAGAGCCTCCAGTGTCAGGGGGTTGTTACATGGATTCTGCCCCTCATGGCATTTAATATTGATTGTGATCCATATAACTTTTACAAGTGATTTTCAAGAATTTTGTTGAGACGCCCCTGATGAGCCCTTATATTGGAAGAGAGAAGGGCGAAACGCGTAGGAAGATCCTTGAAACATTTTGTGGATTTATTCTTTAACAATCCTTATTTATCTCACACAGACATATGGACTGACATATATTTGACTTAAGAAGTATGCCCTTATCCCTTAAAATATAGGAGACAGTTGCAATACATATGCACCTTCTCTAGGCTGTGCACTTACTATCCTTGGGCTCTGTTGGTGAAACACAATTTTCCAACTATTGCAAAGGAACACTGGTGTCTAGAATAAGGGAGGGAACTAATAGGGAATAGTCGTCGCTGAATAGGGGCGTTACTATCGTTAGGACGCGGACCTCCGTATGTCAGGAAGAGAAAAGATAGGGATAGTATCTATCACATTTCCCCTCATTTTTCTTCCTTCAAATAAAAAATGTTGATTTTATATTATGTGGTTTATGTAATGTATGTTGTGGCATATATATTTAAGAAAGTAAATATTTTTAATAAGGTACAGTGGAACCTCGCTTAACGAGTAACCCAGTTAACGAGTATTTCGCTTAACAAGCAAAGCTTTCTGTAAATTTGAAACTCAGTTTACGAGAAAGCTTTGCTATATGAGCAAAATCCTCACCGCACACACTTCCAGTTCCGTACATCCACCGTGCTCCAACCCACACTTGCAGTCCACACAAACACACACAAGCACGCACAAACACACATGCACGCACACACATACAGTATTATGCTCACCTTCCCTTCCCTTCCACCGCCGGCCTCATTGTTCTTGTAGTCCGCCGGTACATCGCGACGTCCTCGCAGTGAGCTACAAGACCCAGGAGGCCGGCGATGGAACGGAAGGTAAGGTGAGCATAATATGTGTACCTTCAGACCTCCTAAGTCGCACGTAGGAATCATTGCAAAGGTTGTTACCCCTTGTATGAACACGGTGGCTTGCTGGAGAGATCCTGGTCAAGCAGGGCTAATTCCTATGTGGCGAGTTAAAGGTCAACAGGACCCTGGACTTCGGCTGGTAGTTTTCATGCACCAATAAAGCTTGCACGAAAACCACGCCGAGACCGCATCTTTCCCTGCACATGACGGCTGATTTGATCAGCCATCATATGCCTCTAACAGCTGCTATCAATCTTTGACAGCGGGATTTAATGTGGCGCCCCTGACCTGGTCAGGCACCACTGAGTACTGCACCCATGCTGGGGACAGTACAACACAGGTAATCCAGAAGGCTGACCGGGGTGTGGAACACAGGCGCATAGTGATCAGGTCTCACACATGTACCCATGAGAGGACCCCTGGGGATCCCAGGAGGGGGCAAGCCTTCACCTTCACTGGAATAGTGGAGGGGGTAGAGCCTCCATCTCCTCTCAAGGGGTGTGGTAGAGAGTCTGGTTGCTAGGTGGCGTAGGCAAGAACAGGAGAGGAGGGGCAGTGAGTCAGTTAGAGCAGAACTCCATAGGGCTCAGTGAGGAGCAGACCTGTGGGGCTGTTGCTGTCTAACAGCGCCCGCGCAGTGGCTATTGACGGGGGAGAACGGTCAACTAGGAGTGCTGCCTGAAAGCCAGCTTCAGCTAGAGAGTGCAACGGAGTGGGAAGTAAGGAGACTGCTAGAGAGCACCAGGCCCAACCGGGCGGCAGATCCCGAAGCGAGGATAGATTCACCTTTCCCTGCTAAACCTGCCGGTGTGGGGCTCTTAAAGCCCACACCACAACACTACAAAAGCCGCAGCCACGTAACCGCAAGTTAGGGCCCATAGGTCATAGGAGGCAAGAGGCTGGAGTGGCCTGGTCCGGGGAACAAGCAAACGGCAAACAAGAAGGGGAGAGAGGCTTGGAGCATCTTCCCTGGGTGACCCCCATAGGGACTCAAAGTCGGGGTCACCCCAAACCACCAAGGGCTAAGGAAGGCGAGTCAGTAGTCACCCTCATAAAGTCAGCCTGAAGGATACCTGGTTCCTACCTGGTTCATCTCAGCTACGCCCGGGTTACTCACCCTGCCATCTAATGTGAGTAAAAACCCTGAAAGACATCCTGCCTGTGTGGTCATTCTGCGACTTGTGGTACTACAAACCTACACAGGGCCCTGGGGCTTGCCTCACTCTCAGGAGGCTCCTACATCTAACTGCACACACCATCAGCCCCAGGCGACCCTCAACCTGCAGTGGCGGTCCCTACTGGCCGCAATACTGAGAGTGGCGTCACGATCAAAAACAGAAGATTTCCTACCAGTGACGGAGATCCAGCAACGTGGAGTCCCTGAAGGTAACGCACATGCACCGACACAACACCTGTGGGGCTTCACATCTGGCGTCACGAACAGGATAAGGACTAGACCTGTCCAGACAGGTGACCATGTGCCTGGGCGGTCCGCTTGAAAAATTGGAAGCGCCGCCATATTGCCACCATGGAAAGCGCGCTGAAAAACAACAGCAGCCCGCGCTGGAAGAAGTTACCGCCCACGAAGAGGTGTGGCTACCCAGAGATCCCCTGAAGAGTTCTGACCTCGCTGATGAAGAAAGCGGAAGCGTCCAGAGACGGCGGAGCAGAAGAGAAGCCAGCAGTTTGCGAGAGAAAATGGAGTCCAGACGCGGATACCCAGAACCAGGCACTGCTGCCTGGTGGTGCCGGGAGCTTGCAATTTTCTGCGACCAGCTGGAGGCCAGGATTGTGCGACAGCTCAGGGAAGAACGCACGGAGCTCCTGGAGATGGCTGCGGCGGTGCGGACCTACGAGGAGGGAGCCGCGCGGAGCCTGCCGGATCGAGCGGCGACGACGATTCAGACCCCGATGGGTGAGTCCGGTGTTGCCCCGGCTAGAACAAGAGCCCCGACCCTAGCTGCTACGACCGCGGTCCCAGAGGAGGCGCCCGGTGCGGCGATGCTGAGTGAGGCCGCAGCCACGCTAGGTGCGGCCCGCCAAGTCCAGGCCGCTGCAGCGATGCCCCGCCTGTCCCGCAGGGCCCCGACCACCACGGCAGTGCTCATCCGTGCTGCAGGTGTGACGCTGACCCAGGCTGCCACCCTGCTGAACCCGGTCCGCCAAGACCCCAACGCAGCAGCGACGCTCGTCCGCGCCGCAAGTGATATGCTGAACCAGGCCGCAGCCCCGCCGGGTGCGGCCCGCCAAGCTCCGATCACCGCAGCGACGCCCGACTCAGCCTGCACGGACCCCATCGAGGCTGCGACGCCAAGTGAGACCGCGGCTGCAGTGTCCAGTCCGGCCCGCCAGGAATCGGCCGCGACAGAAACGCCAATTCAGGCCGCCGCCATACAAGGCGCGGCCCGCCAAGACCAGGCCGCCGCCATGCCAGGCGCGGCCCGCCAAGACCAGGCCGCCGCCATACAGGGCGCGGCCCGCCAAGAAGAGAAGACTACCTCATCATTTACCCCGGCCTGCAAGGCCAGAGCAGACACCGCTCCCCAGTCCGAAGAGGTCCCTGCTGGAAAGCCCACGCTGGGGGAGGACCCCGAATACTGGCGGCTGAAGGCTGACATGGAGGCCAAGTTTCCACAATGGTTGGTGGACCGGTACATGCTCCCTCCGCATACCCCCAAGAGGATTCCAGCAACCCCTGCAGCTACCACGCCAAAGAGTCCCCCGCCTGGGCCTGCTGAAGAAAGCCCATCCCCAGCACTGCCACCAAAGGAGTGCCAGGAAGAACTAAGGGGGAGAGGAGGCCAGGAAGCAGAAGGGCTGACTCCGACGCCAACCGCAGCAGACCCCTACCCAGAGCCGGAGATGCTGCCTTATTCCCGCTGGGAGGAGGAAGACCTGACCCCGTCAGCAGATGAAGATCAACCCAAAGACCTCACCTGGGAGCCCACAGGCATGAACCCAGCCCGCAAGACACGGCGCAGCAGATCAAAGTATCCTCCAACACCACAGTCTCCAGAGCAGAGGGAGGTCACAGCCAGAGACCTGGAGGAGAAAAGGTGCCTAAGAAGGTCCGAAGCCCAGGCTAGAGGACCCCTTTACAGAGGAATAGTAGAGGACTTCAACTTGAAAAGCGGATACGGCTTTATTGTAGTAAAAGGAATAAAAGAGGGCATATTTGTAAATCGGAGAGATGTTCAAGCCCACCTGCCCAGAGGACATTCAGGCAGAAATTTGAAAATTGGGGACTTAGTACAGTTCACCTTGCATCAAGGAGAAAGGGGCTACTATGCCTTAGACGTAGCACCATGTCCCAGACAAGAAAGACAAGAAAGACAAGAAAGACAAGAAAGAAAAGACAGAGATAAAGACCCAGATGTAGAAACAGACGAAGACCAAGAAAGGAAAGATAAAGAACCTACAGATGAAACAACCACAGACAAAGATCCTACAGATGAAACAACCACGGACGACGACGGAGAGCAAGAAAGTCACAGGTGCCGGTGCCCTACATGCCCACGCCCTGGTGAAATGGAGGAGTAGAGTAGAGAGAAGTAAAGGAATACAGCAAGTTACCAGTTGAAGTTTTGACAAGTTTTGTTTGCAACGTTTAAGAAATGTGCCCACAAAAACTATTGTGAGAAAACCATAAACCTTAAGGCTATGAACTGGCTATAGCCACAAACTCTCGCAGTGTAAATAGTTACACCAGTGGCACCACCACCAGGGCCAGCCTGTTTAGGGGCTTGGCTCGTCTGCGACCAGGGGGGCCCGTCCGTAGAAAAGGGCCTTGGCTCACCTGCGACCAGAGAGCAAGCCTGTTTATGGGGCCTTGGCTCACCACCACAAAGAGGGTACCTGGCCAGCACCAACTGTGGAGGCCGCCTCTGCATCCTGCCAGAAGAGGCTGACGGCGCGGATCCACCAGGCCAGGTATACCCTGAAACCACCAGCCCATGAAAGCCGCCTCTACATCCTGCCAGAAGTGGCTGAAGTCGCGGCCAACGGGAGAGGAAGATTGGAGGAAAGGTCTGGGGAAACGGATGGCCCAGACCTGGTTACCAACAGGACCGGTGACCTGCCTCCTGAGAGGGTTTTGGGTGGGTTAACGGACTTGTGGGTGGAGGGTGGTGATGTATGATACCTGGTGGTTTTAAAAATGTTTTACATGTTTTAATGTTTTATGCATTTTAAAATGTTGTCTTGCAGCCCGAGGACGTACTGGTGATAACTAAGGGGGAATGTGGCGCCCCTGACCTGGTCAGGCACCACTGAGTACTGCACCCATGCTGGGGACAGTACAACACAGGTAATCCAGAAGGCTGACCGGGGTGTGGAACACAGGCGCATAGTGATCAGGTCTCACACATGTACCCATGAGAGGACCCCTGGGGATCCCAGGAGGGGGCAAGCCTTCACCTTCACTGGAATAGTGGAGGGGGTAGAGCCTCCATCTCCTCTCAAGGGGTGTGGTAGAGAGTCTGGTTGCTAGGTGGCGTAGGCAAGAACAGGAGAGGAGGGGCAGTGAGTCAGTTAGAGCAGAACTCCATAGGGCTCAGTGAGGAGCAGACCTGTGGGGCTGTTGCTGTCTAACAGCGCCCGCGCAGTGGCTATTGACGGGGGAGAACGGTCAACTAGGAGTGCTGCCTGAAAGCCAGCTTCAGCTAGAGAGTGCAACGGAGTGGGAAGTAAGGAGACTGCTAGAGAGCACCAGGCCCAACCGGGCGGCAGATCCCGAAGCGAGGATAGATTCACCTTTCCCTGCTAAACCTGCCGGTGTGGGGCTCTTAAAGCCCACACCACAACACTACAAAAGCCGCAGCCACGTAACCGCAAGTTAGGGCCCATAGGTCATAGGAGGCAAGAGGCTGGAGTGGCCTGGTCCGGGGAACAAGCAAACGGCAAACAAGAAGGGGAGAGAGGCTTGGAGCATCTTCCCTGGGTGACCCCCATAGGGACTCAAAGTCGGGGTCACCCCAAACCACCAAGGGCTAAGGAAGGCGAGTCAGTAGTCACCCTCATAAAGTCAGCCTGAAGGATACCTGGTTCCTACCTGGTTCATCTCAGCTACGCCCGGGTTACTCACCCTGCCATCTAATGTGAGTAAAAACCCTGAAAGACATCCTGCCTGTGTGGTCATTCTGCGACTTGTGGTACTACAAACCTACACAGGGCCCTGGGGCTTGCCTCACTCTCAGGAGGCTCCTACATCTAACTGCACACACCATCAGCCCCAGGCGACCCTCAACCTGCAGTGGCGGTCCCTACTGGCCGCAATACTGAGAGTGGCGTCACGATCAAAAACAGAAGATTTCCTACCAGTGACGGAGATCCAGCAACGTGGAGTCCCTGAAGGTAACGCACATGCACCGACACAACACCTGTGGGGCTTCACATTAACACAAGCCAGCAGCAACAGGGGTGGACATATCATTGGTGCAATTTGTAGGGACTCAAGAGCTAAGGGGACCCATTTGTTTCTCCAAAGAATGTGGAATTGTGCATTTTGATTACTTATTGGACTGAAAAGGGCCCATATATTATTTTTTTCACAGGGTCCCTTTTATGTCTGCGTCCGCCAGTGAGCAGAGGGGTGCATCATTCCCCACTACCCTCGCCATGCACATGACATGATCGTGGGGGGCTGATGACTTGTCATGGCAGCCAAGGGTCAGCTGATGACACCTGTGTTTGATGCACTGCTCTGTATAGCACAAGAAATCGGCTGATCACAGCTTCAAGTCCCCTAATGGGACTATTAAATACAATAAAAATTTGAAAAAAGTTGACCCCGTTTTGCCCCAATAAAAATAAAGCAATAAAAAAATGAAAAATACACATACTTGGTATCGTTGTGGTAGTAAACGTTCGATCCATCAAAATATAAAATAAATTGGATTGATAACAGCGTAATGAGAAAAATAATATAAGCATCAGAATTATGTTTTTTTGGGCACAATAAAAACTGCAATAAAAAAAAAAATGCAATAAGAGGGGATGAAAACATCATATCTACTCCAAAATGGTATAAAAACATCAGCTCAGGGCGCAAAAAATAAGTCTTCACACAGCTCCCTGAAAAATGAAAACATCACGGGTCACGGAAAGTGGTGACAAAAGCAGCATTTTTTACAAATTTCTTCTCACCACTTAACAAAGAAACCAACAACTATGCATGTTTTGATATTGGTGTACTCCTACTGACCCAGGGAATCCTATTTCCAGGTCTGTTTTACTGCATAGTTAACATGAAAAATATTTTTTTCCCCTGCTTTTCAGTGCATCACATGATAAAATGTATAATATCATTAAAAATTTGTCCCGCAATAAAAAAAAGCCCTCATACCGCTATGGGGACGGAGAAATAAAAAAGTTACGGGGCTTGGATAAAGGGAAGGAAAAAACAAAAACGCAAAATGGAAAATCGCAAAGTTGTGAAGGGGTTGAAAGAATATAGAAATATAAATATGAGAACTAAAAAAGCAAATAAAAAAAAGAGAGATTAGTATGTAAAGTGTATATATATATATATATATATATATATATATATATATATATATATATATATATATATATATATCATCTTTCTGATCGGTGACGTGTTTATGACCACTTCCCCTCAGGCTGGGATCCGGAAATTGAATTTGTAATCTTGCAAAGTCATGATAATTCGTCCTATAAAATCATTTTTCCATAAATAGTGTACATTTGTGTGATTTATGTACATACATGTTTAAAAAGGGTTAAAGTTTACCCTACAATAGTATAAGGTTTCTCCCATTTACTGCTGGAAAGTCCCTTTTAGAAAATAGTCCCTCTCGCTCCTTCCTGTAAACTAAAGAGAAAGTGAAAGTGACAAAGCAAAGCAGCTCCGAGACGAGGAGAGAAGGCACAAAGGCTGAGAAGTCTTAAAGAAAGAAGAAAAAAATCAGATATTGATAAGTACGGCGGTGAGGAGAACCTGAAAATTTAGAGATGGCAAAAGCTTGTATTCTGAAGATTAGTTCTACCAACAAGGAAAAGGTAAATGTTTACTTTGCAGATGGCCGCCCTTCATGCTGACATGGGCTGGTGTATGATCCATTTCATATGAAACTCTATGAGAACTAGGTTTTCATTAATCTCCAACATATAAACTTAATCAAAATGTATACATTTCAATTTGGCGGATAAATCTGACTCATAAAGCAAGCATAATATACAGTGGGATGACACAGCATTTCAAGTACACCAATCTAATTCTCTTTAATACGTAGTGATATAATCTAGGCACCTGCATATCTCAGGAAAATATGGGGCCAGGATTTTATTAATCAGAAAATATAGAGCGACATACGTAGTCAAAAATTTCTACAGGGCTGACAATACCTGGCAGACAGCTACTTAGGGCATAGGCTGTGGATCCCGGAAGCTAGAGTAGAGAACATGGAGCATGCCATGTCATGCACACTAATGTCTACGTTCACATGTCTAGTAATCATCCGTTAGAACAGATCCATTCGGAATCCGTTGGCAAAAAAGTTGCGCAGACTGAACTTTTTTGTCCATTTTGACAATACAGTGGAACCTTGGTTTATGAGTAACTTGGTGTGCGAGTATTTCGCTATACGAGCAAAGCTTGCTGTAAATTTGTAACTCAGTTTACGAGAAAGCTTTGCTGTACGAGCAAATACTCACCGCACACACTTCTGGTTCCGTACTTTAACCGCATTCTGACCCGCTCTGGCAGTCCACACAAACACACACAAACACACACAAATATGCACACGCACATATTATGCTCACCTTACCTTCCGTTCCATCGCCGGCCTCATGGTTCTTGTTGTCTGCCGGTACAGGATGTGTATCAGGTAACCATCGTGACGATGGAGGAACTTCTGCTGGCCAATCAGAGGCAAGCGGCTCCTGCCTTTGACGTCAGCGCTCTGGCAGCAGAAGCTCCAGCATCGGTTGCAATGGTTACCCGATACACATCCTGTACCGGCGAACTACAAGAGCCATGAGGCCGGCGATGGAATGGAGGGTAAGGTGAGCATAATATGTATGTGTGCGTGCATGTCTGTGTGCGTGCGTGTCTGTGTGTGTTTGTGTGTTTGTGTGTGTGTGTGTGTGTGTTTATGCGTGTGTGGAATGGCACAATAGGGGACAAGGATGGGACATTGCACAAGTTGTGGAACGAATTGTCTGAGCTTGCATTATTTCCTATGGGAAATCTTGCTTTGCTAGACGAGTAACTTGGTTTACAAGCACACTCCCAGAATAGATTGTTCTCGTAAACCAAGGTTCCACTGTATTGATTTTTGAACCATTAAAGGTTTGTATTTATCTTCCATTTGAAACTGATCCATTAAGCAAAAAATGGATATGTTACAAATGAAAGAAAAACGGACTGCTATATAGCAATTAGTTAAAAGATCCGTTTTCCATAGACTCACATGTTTAAAAAACGGATCCTGCAAAACAAATTTTTTTTCAACATGGACAAATAAATTGTGTTTGCACAACAGATCGCTGCTAGATCTATTCTAACGGATGATTACTGGACATGTGAAGCTACCATTATATATAAGAAGTGTTAGGCTATGTTTACATAATGAAACCTAGAAACAAATCTCACTGGAATATTAATAGTCTGCCTTCTTAAAGGGAACTTGTCACCAGATTTGTGGCCTATAAGCTGCGCCCACCACCAGTGGGCTCTTATATACAGCATTCCAGAATAATGTATATAAGAGCCCAGGCCACTGTGTAGAACGTAAAAATCACTTTATAATACTTACCTAAACGGTCGCTGTGGTGGAGTTGGGTCATATGGACGTCTCCATTCTCCGGTGCCAGCGACTCCTCTTTCGGCCATCTTCATCTTTCTGAAGCCTGTGTGTATGATGCGTCCTACTTCATACACACTCGCTGGTCCTGCACAGGCGCACTATAATACTTTGATCTGCCCTGCTCAAGGCAGATCAAACTGCGCCTGCGCAGGACCTCAATGCCGGCGAGTGTGGCTGACGAAGGACGCGTCATACACCCCGGCTTCAGAAGAAGGATGACAAAGATGGCCGAAAGAGATGCCCATATGACCCAACTTCATCGCAGCGACCATTTAGGTAAGTATTATAAAGTGATTTTTACGTTCTACACAGTGGCCAGGGTTCTTATATATAACATGTTAAAATGCTGTATATAAGAGCCCACTGGTGGTGGCCGCAGCTTATCGACCACAAATTTGCTGACATGTTCCCACTAAAAAAAATGAGAAAACCCCCCCCCCCCAAAAAGGAACAGATTCAAATGTGCACCAAAAACACAAAAAAGAGAAAATCACAGCAAAAATGCAATAATCAGAGCAGGTTTCTATTGTGCATTTTGGAGAAGACACCTGCAGATAAAAAACACAGTGGTAAAAAGCAGCGTTTTCTCATGTGGGCACAGCCTCCAGCTGCCATAAAATAGGGATTTCACAATGAACATTTTCTGAGTGACTTGCCGGTGCTGTAGAAGTTGGCACCTTGGATGACAATGCCATAAATTAAAACAACTATTCAGACAAAACAACTACTTTATCTCTGCCGTGATCTGTGGCCTAGTGTATGAGATGCAGATATGTCGTTCGACATGACTATCCTATAAAAAGCGGCTCCTGACCACTAGAGGAAAAAACTAACATGCCACAATGTTTTCAGCCAATATCAGCATCTGTGAAGGTAATTTGTGTCCCAAAAAGACAATGATTGGCAAAAAAAATTATATAAATTGGCCTTTTTGGCTTTCCAAATTTATAATATATGGCAATCTTTGTTATAACTCTGGAAATGATCTATGTTTTTCCTAAATCTCAGTAATGCTAGGTAATTCCCTTTCTTTGCCACAAACTCACACTCTTCATGCGGATAGAATTCAGAAAAAAAGAACAAAAGAACAATTAGTTATTGCTGTTATTGTTAAATAAATAAATATATATATATGTATATATATATATATATATATATTTATTTATATATACGGTATATATATATGTATATATATACCGTATATGAAATATTATATTAAGAAGCACCTATTAATAGAATAATAGAATACCCTAGAGCAGTAGCTGCATATGTCCACTCATTGTCATATGCATTTTACAGAATACGGGCACCATATGTCAGAGAAACAGAAAGGTAGAATCAGCTCACCCAGATCACATGGAGACTCCAATGAAGGACAGGTGCACGGGAAGGCCGGCCCGGCCAAGAAACTCCAGGAAAAAGAAAAAAAATCCAGCACTCGTGTCCAGGAAATGTAATAAAATTTGCTTCTTTTATTTATTCAATTTTCATAGTAAAATTGGATCATATCCACAAAGTATAAAAAATCCCCATAAAGACAGGTTGGGATGACAGAGGAGTACGCGTTTCGAGCTACATGCTCTTAATCTCAATCCACATTGAATGAACAACCACATGGGGATTTAAAGGGAAAAAAGAAAAAAAAAAAAAAAAAAAGGAGGAGGAAAAATTTGAATTTAAGACGGATATGACACCATAGAAAAAAAGTCATACTTTGTGGATATGATCCAATTTTACTATGAAAATTGAATAAATAAAAGAAGCAAATTTTATTACATTTCCTGGACACGAGTGCTGGATTTTTTTCTTTTTCCTGGGGCACCATATGTCAGTATGCCATAGTGGAACCAGTGTCTGTTTTTAAATGCAATATGCACATACTTATGTATGTGTAGTATGTGTATGTATGTGTAGATAAAAACCTTTAAATGTAATGTACTGTTTTCCTGGTATTCAGTTCTCTAATGTGTATATTTTGTTTATGTGCTTCTCATTAATATGATTACCGGTAATTTGTTTCCACCTTTTAAAACTGGGCATGGTCCATTGGACATCTTGCTATGGAGATATTGCATTGTTTCTAGTGGAGAATACATTTGTAAGATGGTGTACCATTCAGGGAAATGAAGTACCATTCAGGGAAATGAAGTGACTAGAGCTCCATATTGAGTGTTACATCCCAGACTTCCAGCAACGTTTTGCTATGTCGCCAGGGGCTGGTGTATTCAACATGGTGGCCGTGCAGGCTCTGTGTAACTGGGACATGTTGTCAAGCAGAAAGGGAGCATGCTGCCAACAGAAGTAATCAGCTCCCCGCTATAGCCAAACGGGCATTAGCACGCCATGCTTAAAGGAACCTGACAGCAGCATTTACCCCTGTTAACTAATTATGGTTCTGCTTTCGTCATGTAATAATGATTTCTAGCAATCCCAATGTTTTCAGTGTAAGTGTATAAAATCAGTGTTTTAATATTTTGTAAATCGGGTTTAAATAGAAGTGTTACCAAGCAATCCCTGCTGTTGATACAAATCCATTTGTATCCTGGCCCCCTTGGTGGAAGGAGCTGAGTTGAAGCATTCCAGAAGCCATATGATAAAGTCTGTGTAAATATTGGAACAAATTTGGATACATTTGTGGATAAATTTATGTTGTGGTATTTCCGCTGTTTGTATTCCTTCCTTCTGTATCATAGTGGCGAGTCTAGTGAACTCATTGGCCTACTCACTAGGCAGGGTGAGTTTACGGCCAGCTGAGGGAGCAAGGTATCCTGCTCGCCGAAAGGTTGAAAGAACCTGTATAGGAATGCTAGGGAGCTCAGGAGTCAGCTTGAAGTGAGTTCGGGAGGTGCCCCCTCACCCCTCTGAATAGCGGCAGGGACCTCTATTGTATTGTGTTACCGGTGCTCCCCCGTTTGTGGTGTTTTGGTGTTTTTTCATTGTGCGTCATAATGTGACTGGTGGTCTGTTATGCTGATGAACCTCTTACATAAGAGTATGAAATAAGTACTAAAGCATTATTCCAGGTATCAGAACAAACATAACATGCTTTTATATTTAAAAGGGCTGTTGGAAAATATAAAACGTTGCTTGGATTTTTGTAAATAAATTATTGAGACTAATTCATTCATTTTTTCCAGTTGGAAGGCAATAACAATAACAACAACAACATATCTTTAATTTACCCAACAAAGTCAATATTTAGCTATGGGTAGCTGTCTGGCTCAGTTCATGAGCTCAGTCACCCCCCTTTTATATCATAGCTAATGCATGAATAGTGAAGGCGGTGATTTCACTAATAAACCAGGCCAAAGAGCCAGACCCTTTATCAAGTCACGTGCAGGCATCCGTGGAGAGGAGCTCTCTGCCCATGTTGTTACGGAGCTGGAACTGTAGGTTTTGGGATAAGTAGAGAAGGTCTGTAACTGGATATTGCTGCAGATTTCATAATTAAAGTAAATTAGTAGGTTTGATTAATATATACAGTGGAACCTTGGATTACGAGCATAATTGGTTCCGGGAGTGAGCTCTTAAACCAAGTTACTCTTATATCAAAGCGAATTTTCCCATAGGAAATAATTGAAACAGACAATTCGTTCGACAACCCAAAAATATTTGCTATATTTATACAAACTTATTACAGTAATACAAAATAATGTACTGTATTCATATAAAATTATTACAGTACACTAATACAAAATACTGTGCAGTACAGTAAAATCATATAAAACAAATTAAACTGTACTTTAGTTTACAATAGAATTGGTGTGCGAGAGATACAGTATAAACAATGTGCTGCACTGGTTAGCCGAAAGAGTACAATACTGTATCCACAAATGCAAATTGATAGTCATGCTATATGGTATATACTGTACTGTACAATGGTATACTGTATTCAGTATACAGTACATATGTACAGAAATTTACCTCCAGAGCGGGTCAGAGCGCGGTGAAAGGACAGAACCAGACGCGTGCACGGTGAGTATTTGCTCTTCTTGTAAAGCATTGCTATTAAACCAAGTTACAAATTTGTAAAAAGCTTTGCCTGTCTTGCAAAATGCTCTCAAACCAAGTTACTCTTAATCCAAGGTTCCACTGTATTTGCAAATCATCCAAACAACATTTTATGTCTCTGGGCAACCCCTTTGAAATATGATGTAAAACTGGGACCAATAAAATCATAATATAAATCCTAATTATGTAAAGCATAATTATGTTTATTATGTTCTTTCTTCCAGGTCGATGGATTGTATACAAATGTTAGTAAACAGGTAACAAAACAAATATTTGGAATAACATATCAAACATTTGTATTACATCCTCAATTAAAGCAAATTCTGCAATCATCCTTGAAAAAGCCTTTATGGAAAATGGGACAGATTGATTGCATAAATATACTGTCTGGACGTCATCATGATTGATCAGCCTTATTTGAAGTACCGTATTTACTGTCAGGCTTTATTTTAAATTGATAATATTAGATTTGTGGGAAATGGTAATCAAATGTAATTTTAAAGATGTTGCCTAGTAGGATGGTTTACAAAATTAGTTTAAAAAGAAAAACTCAATGATCCCTGCCCACTGATCACATTCCGATGTTCCCTGGGTTTCTACTTCCTTGTCCTTTCGTAAAGGGGTTGTTCCCCCTCAATTACAGTGACAGGCAAAAGAGTAACAATATTTCAGGCTCCATATATCACAATCCACTACAGCTTGAAATATGAGACAACCTGATACAGACAATAATTTTTGCTATATGATACTTAAATTTGACTTGCAACTATTTACTATATGATTAGTTATGTATATTTTTGTCATGTCACTGCATTGTTACCGTTTTACTCCTGGTGTTTGAAAGATCTTTTTCTTCCTGTATGCTATTAATGTCAACCAGTTCTCACTTTCCCTAATAGCTCAGTGTGTTATTAGGTTGATTCCCAAGTGAAAGCCTACTAGTTTGAATAGAGGATCAGCCATGAAGAAGATTTCCCAAGAAAAGAGAAACAGCATCATCCAGCTCATTGATAGCAGTCTCTTGGCCAGGAAAATTGCCAAACGGCATTATGTGAGTGCCATGACAGCTAGAAGAATACAAAATTAAGTCCATCCATCCATTCAAATGCCAAAAGGTGGACGTCCAGCCAAAATATCAGCGTCATCATATTAGTTCATCACAAGGTCTATCAGTTCTGGCTCAACAAACACGGCAGTTGTGGTGGCTCTTATGTTTCGTTATAGTGAGAGCACTGATGTCCATGCAAGCACTATGTGTTGCACATTATACAAGTCTGGAATGTTGGCCGAAAAAAAGATAAAGCCTCAACTATGGAATCGCGGCAACCGCATGTTGACGCGATTCCATAGGAAATTAATGGAACTGAAACGCATTTGTGATGGATCCGGTTTTGCGGCAAAATACCGCTGATATGAGTGCGGCCTAAGGCTCTGAGGGGTTCAAATAGGTCTGGAAGAACCCAGGGAAAACAAAGCTAACGGATCGAGAACTTGAAGGAACTGTTGGGTTCGGTAGAGGAAGCCTGATGATATGGGATTGTTTCACAGCCAAAGGCATTTGATACTTGACCAGGATCGATGCTGGTCTCATTGCTGAGTTATATGTGAGTATCCTACAAGAGGAGTTACTTCATACACTTGCATACCTTACTTCATACACTTGCATACTATAGGTATGAAAAGGATGACATAGTGTACTAGCAGAACAACGACCCGAAGCATACGTCGAGATAATTTTTTATGGATTTGTGCTGGTGCTATTTCTACTTTGGATTGTCATTTGAGCTGCTGTGCACCATGCACTTTATTAGGTGAGCTGAAATGCTATTTTCTATACAATATGAAGGTAGTATCACACTAAAAGCTGTAGTGGATGGTGAGATATGGAGCCTAAAATTTAAAAGTTCAAAACATTGTTACCCTTTTGCTTGTCACTATAATTCTCTACCTTTGTTGCAGTTTGCTCTCAAAACAAACAAACCGCACACTACTTACATTTCTAGGGTCCACCGGCAAGTCTCCGTATTTGGATTTTGTGCTGATGTCATATTAACAGCACCGCAACCAGTGACAGACAGCGAGAGCATCGTCGGAGACTTGCAAGTAGACTGACCCAAGGCAGGTGAGTTCAGCGTGGTTTGTTTTTTTTATAGAAAACTGCAGCAAGGGGAGAAATTTAATTGAAAAGAACCACTCTAACATATAGGAAATGGGGGTCAGCCAAATAATGACTAAGGGAAGTCTTCACTGAGTGATTTATTCCTTGCACATCTCCTATGTGTTTAAATTGGACCAGGAAAAAGACACCAGAGTGGGCCCACGAAGAGTAGATATAGGTGCAGTGTGAAATATGTAATCTGAGAATCATCACTTCTTTTATTTTTATACCACTAAACCCCTTGATAAAAATTTACCCCCAATCCAACAAATCCTGTTAAAATGGCTCAACTAGGAATCCTTTTTTTTTTTTAAATAATCATTGATTATTGTGCATAATGTTTGATCTTGAGAATCTGTCTACAGGTCCAAAGCTTTCTGTCAGAGTTTATTCCTGAGAAGGTTCAGTATCTGGACAATCTTCTAAAGGTCAGTAGATATTTCCAAACAACATATGGAACACTACTTTCTCAGTGCGTTTTTATCTATGCAATTTAACCACATAGCTTTATAGGAAAGACAAACATTACTTGGTAGGGGAACAATTTTAAATCTTTCATCCTTTGCTAAAATGTGGGCTTTTCCCTTGGCATGTACATTTATAGGCTATTACTACTAAGAGGCAGACTCAAAAAATATTATAATTGGGATTTCTTGTGGTAAGAGCGTCTTTCTTCCTACCTTTGGTGGGTGAACACCTGGAAAGGCTTTGGGTTACTGAAATAAGGTCAAAGGTTCCAATGCAGGTTCAAAAGAGTGCAATATGTGGGCCGTATGATCAGACTAGGAATCATCACACGTTGGGGGCAGAACACATCTAATTGGGCCCCTAACCTAAAAAAAGTCACCATCCAAAGATCAACATGGAGACCAATATTACCACCATACGGTCACCTTATAGTGGTAAATGCCAGTCATGCAAACCATATAACAGTTTACAGTACATTTAGGGCTCTTGTGATGAAAAGTTGCATTCCACTTGGACAATACTATTTTATCGGGCAGTTCCGATTTTTGATTTTTTTTCTTGGGCTGAATTAGACTAAGTTAGAAATCACAGCATTCTTTGATTGTCGGCGAGTCTACAAATGCGTGTGAAACATCGGACTGCACTTGGATGACATCCGAGTGCAGTGCGATAGATGCAGAGACAGACAAGGAGAAAATGGAGAGTATATCCCTAACTCTTCCTTGCTCCGATCACAGGGTCGGATCACAGTTGCATGACACTTGGATCATGCTTGCAGCAGAGCCTCAGCCATGTTACTAGCATGTCGCATCAAATGCCATACGCCCATCTGACTCCAACCTTATAGATACTGTTAAGTCCAGAAATATTTGGACAGTGAACGAATCTTTGTGATTTAGGCTGTGGATGTCACTTATTTCAAATTAAACAACTGAGATACAATTGAAGTGTAGACATTCAGATTTAATTTAATGGGTTGAACCAAAATATCCTGTGTAACATTTAGAAATTGCAACCATTTTTCTACAAAGCCTCCTCATTTCAGGGGCTCAAAAGTAATTGGACAAATTAACTTTACAATACATAAAACGTTCATGTTTAATAGTTTGTACAGAATCCTTTGCAGGCAATGACTACCTAAAGTCTGGAAGCCATGGATGTCACCAAACACTAGGTTTCCTCCTTGGTGATGCTATGCCATTCCTTTACTTCATCTGACTTCAGTTAGTGCCTGTTTATGGGTCTTTATGCCTTAAGTTTTGTCACAAGCATATAAAACGTATGCTTGATTGGGTTGAGAACCAGTGATTGATTCAGCCATTGCACAATATTCCACTTCTTTGCCTTAAAAAAACCATCTGGGCTGCATTTGCAGTATGTTTTGGGTCCCTCTGGCTTGTGAAGCACCATCCAATCAATCCTGCTTCATTTGGTTGAATCTAAGCAGAAATTATAGTCCTGTACACTTCAGAAATCATCTACCTGCTTCTGTCTTCAGTCACATCATCAATAAACACTAGTGACTTAGTGACCTAATATTCAAGTGACCATCGACTCGTATATTTGATATGCGGACCCTCCTATCGGTTAATATTAGGTCTAGCAGTGCTCCCCTTCTTGTTGGGTCCTGAACCAGCTGTGAAAGTTAATTGTCTTTCATTGTTATCAAAAACCTGTTTCCTTTCCTGGATCTACAGGTTTCTGCTCTCCAATTTATATCAGGGTAGTTGAATTCCCCCATAATAATGACTTCTCCCCAATTCCCTGACTCATCTATTTGCTTTATGAGGATATTTTCTGCCACTTCCATTATATTAAGAGACTTATAACAAACCCCTATCAGTATTTTATTATTCTTTCTCCCTCCCCTAATCTCTGCTCATAGGCACTCATGTTTTCATTAGCCTCACATACATTATTACATTGGATGGGTTTTAGGATTGATTTTACGTATAAACAAACCCCTCCCCCTCGCTTATTTGTATGATCATTCCAGAAGTCTATAGCCCTGTGTAATAACAGTCCATTCATAGCTCTCATCCAACCATGTCTCCGTTATCCCCACCATATCATAATTTTTTTTTCAACAATATTAATTCTATTTCTTTGTCGCTCCATTGGGAGACCCAGACAATTGGGTGTATAGCTATTGCCTCTGGAGGCCACACAAAGTATTACACTTAAAAGTGTAAGGCCCCTCCCCTTCTGGCTATACACCCCCAGTGGGATCACTGGCTCACCAGTTTTGTGCTTTGTGCGAAGGAGGCAACACATCCACGCATAGCTCCACTTTTTAGTCAGCAGCAGCTGCTGACTATGTCGGATGGAAGAAAAGAGGACACATATAGTGTCCCCAGCATGCTCCCTTCTCACCCCACTGTATGTCGGAGGTGTTTGTAAGGTTGAGGTACCCATTGCGGGTACGGCGGCAGGAGCCCACATGCTGATTCCTTCCCCATCCCTTTTTACAGGGCTCTGGGTGAAGTGGGATTTACCGGTCTCCAGGCACTGAGACCGTGCTCCATCTACAGCCCCTGGAGAAGATGCTGGATGGAGCGGAGTACATCAGGGACATGGCCCTGCTTCCTCAAGGTACTCTGTGTCCCCGTGCATTTGGCGCTCACACCGCAGCATGCTGGGTGTTGTAGTGCGCCGGGGGACATCAGCGCTGCGGCGCCTGTGCCATGGCCTCATTCAGCTTTGCTGAAGCAGGCTCACTTATGGGAATTGGTCGCGCCGGCCGCTGGGACTGCGGCGCGGCTAGCACTTGTAGTGCGCCGGGGACTTCAGCGCGGCCTGCGCTTTTACGGCGGCCGCGCTGATAACTAGAGTCCCCGGCTTTTGCGGCCTGCTTCCGTTCGTTCCCGCCCCCAGACCTGCCAGTCAGGAGAGGGGCGGGACGCTGGCCACTTCCAGGAATCGGTCGCGCCGGCCGCTGGCAGCGGCGCGGCTGGCACTTGTGGTGCGCCGGGGACTTCAGCGCGGCCCGCGCTTTTACGGCGGCCGCGCTGATAACTAGAGTCCCCGGCTTTTGCGGCCTGCTTCCGTTCGTTCCCGCCCCCAGACCTGCCAGTCAGGAGAGGGGCGGGACGCTGGCCACTTCTATGATTCGGTCGCGCCGGCCGCTGGAACTGCGGCGCGGCTGGCACTTGTGGTGCGCCGGGGACTTCAGCGCGGCCCGCGCTTTTACGGCGGCCGCGCTGTTAACTCGAGTCCCCGGCTTCTGGGCCTAGTCTCCCTTCGTTATCGCCCACAGCCCTGACAGTCAGGGTAGGGGCGTGACGCTGCATAGAGCAGAGCTGAGAGCTGGAGTATGTTTTGCATACTCCACCCCTCTCACTGTGTGCACTGTGAATCCGGATTCCCGCACTTTCTCAGGCACGCCCACGGCTTCCTTCTCTACAAGGACACCGGCAGCCATTAGTGTCAGTTTCTGTACGATACAGAGACAAGTGTGGAAGACCCTGGCATTCTGATAGTCACACAATCGCTGTAACAGGCGTTAAGCAGCACCTGTGGTGCTAACCCCACTAGTGCAGAAGTGCACTTATAGATATGCTTGTACTATATACATTGCACTGTTTGGTCGCACGTTGTATATACCCTCCTGGATTATGCGGAGGAGTTATCAGCATATTCTCTGTGTAAAACAAAGGTGCAGAACCACATGTTTTTCTATACAGCTGGTACAGCATGTACGGCTATACGGCCGGCAGGTACATAGGCTCCCATTGTATGCACTAATGGCCAGGGGATGAGGACGGTGTCTGCAGTATTTACTGACAGTTTTTCTGAGATTATGGCTATGATACTAGAAGCCTAGCAGTCCGGACATGTCTCTCACAATATGGGCACTGTTGAATCATTGATCCATGGCCCCCCTCAGTGTGAATAACTAACAGCTCCGGGAATGTCACACGCATCCCAGAGTCACGGCTCTGCACGGACGTCAGTCCCAGACAGCCTAAGTGGGCTCGCTATGAGCGGCCTCGGTTTCATCAGGGTCCTAACAGAAGGACTCGCTGTGTAATGAGGCGGAAGTAGCGGCTCAGGATTCTGATCCTGAGACCGCTCTCAATCTGGATACACCTGATTGTGACGCCATAGTAAATAATCTTATAGCGTCCATCTATAGAATGTGGGTTATTTCTCACAGCTCCTCCAGTGGAGGAGTCAGCTTCACGTATTTTTCTGGACCACTCTGCCTTCAGAGAGGCAGTCCAGGAACACCACGCTTATCCAGATATGCGCTTCTCCAAACGGCTTAGGATACACGTTATCCCTGTCCCCTGACTTGGTCAAGGACTGGACCCAATGTCCCGAGCGGCATCCTCCAATCTCCAGGCTTGTAGCTAGATCCATAGTTGCAGTGGGAGATGGAACTGCAAACTCAAAGATGCCACTGACAGACAGATGGATCTCTGGTCGAAAGCCATCTATGAGGCTGTCGGCGCGCTGTTGGCTCCGGCATTCTCTCCCTTGGGGCACTCCAAGCTATTTCAGCTTGTCTTACACAGATTGACACGGTTACACGTACATCTGTGCCGCAGGTGGCATCCTTAACCTCTCAAATGTCTGCATTTGTTTCTTACGCGATTCAGGTTGTCCTGGACTCTGCGAACCGTGCGGCGGTAGCCTCCGCTACTCCGTGTTTTTAAGCAGAGCCTGGTCTGCTCGTTAAGTGAATGGAAGGCAGATTCTGCTTCCAAAAAAGGTTGCCTAACCAGTTGCCTTTTTTCTGCTGACCGACTGTTTGGTGAGCGTTGGATGTAACCATCAAACAGTCCAGGGGTAAGGATTCATCCTTTCCTCAGCCCGGACACAACAAACCCCAACAGAGCAAGAGGCAGTCGGGGTTTTCGGCCTTTTCGAGGCTCGGGCAGGTCCCATTTTTCCTCGTCCAATGTGGACTCAAAAGGATCAGAGGAGCTAAGATTCTTAGCGGGCTCAGTCTCGCCCAAAAAAGCGACAGTCTGAAAATCCGCTTCCAAGGCGGCTTCCTCATGACTTGCGGCCTCGGTCGGTAGCAGGCTCTCCCGCCTTGGCGATATTTAGCTGCCATAGGTCAATGACCATTGAGTGTGAGACATTCTGTCTCACGGGTACAGGATAGAGCTCACTTCTCGTCCTCCAACTCGATTCTTCAGAATTTCTCCACCTCCCGGCCGGGCCGCTGCTCTCTGCAAACAGGGTGCACTCTATAGGCAGAAAGAGTGATGACCCCCGTTCCTCTTCAGGAACAAGGTCACGGTTTTTACCCCAAATTCTTTGCGGTACCTATAACAACGGGCCGTTCCGTCCCGTTCTGGATCTAAAAATGCTCAGCAAGCTCGTGGACACCAGGCGGTTCCGGATGGAATCCCTCCGCCATGTCATCGCCTCAAGGTCCCAAGGATATTTCCTAGCATTATTAGGCATCAAGGATGCTTATCCACACGTGCCGATTGATCCAGAGCACTAGCGTTTCTACGCTTCGTTATAGGAGACGAACACCCTCTGTTCGTAGCTCTACCTTCCGGCTAGCGACAGTCCAACTGGTCTTCGCCAAGGTCAGGGCAGCAGTAGTCACAGTCCTGCACTCTCAGGGTCACTCTGTGGTCCCGTATTTAGACGATCTACTTGTCAAGGCACTCTCTTAGGAAACATGCCAACACTGCCCGAACGTTGCGCTGGAGACTCTCTAGAGTTTTGGGTGGATCATCAACTTTTTAAAGTCAGATCCGACCCCGACCCTATCGATAACATATCTAGGCATAGAGTTTCTTACTCTCTCAGCGATAGTGAAGCTGCCGCTAGACAAACAGCATTCACTACGGGCTGCAAGCTCTTCTTTAAGAACCAGTCGCACACATTGAGACGCCTCATGCACTTCCTACGTAAGATGGTAGCAATGGAGGCAGTTCCTTTCGCGCAGTTTTACTGCGTCCACTACAATGGGACATTCTCCGCCAATGGGACGAGGAGTCGACGTCCCTCAACAGAGTCGTCGTTCTTTCTCAGGCGGCCAAGGAATCTCTACGGTGGTGGCTTCTTCTCACCTCTTGGTCAAAAAGAAGGTCCTTCCTATCCCCGTCCTGGGCGATAGTTACGACAGACGCGAGTCTATCAGGGTGGGGAGCAGTTTTTCTCCACTACAGCGCTCAGGGTACGTGGACTCAGCAAGAGTCCACTCTTCAGATCAATGTTCTTGAACACAGAGCAGTGTATCTTGCCCTACAATCCTTCCAACAGCGGCTGGAAAGCAAGCATATCCGACTTCAGTCGGACAGCTCCACAGCGGTGGCATACATCAACCACCAAGGAAGAACGCGCAACCGGCAAGCCTTCCAGGAAGTCCGGCAGGTTCTGATGTGGGTGGAAGACACGGCATCCACCATATCCACAATTCACATCCCAAGTGTGGAAACTAGGAAGCTGACTTCCTAAGTCGCTGAGGTGTGGCCGAAAGAGTATGGTCTCCTCACCCGGACGGGTTTCAGGAGATCTGGCGCCGCTGACAGAGGCCGGACGTCGATCTAATGGCGTCACGGCACAACAACAATGTGCCAGCTTCATGGCACGGTTTCACAATCATCGAGCTCTGGCGGCAAACGCCTTAGTTCAGCATTGGTCGCAGTTCCAGCTACCTTAGGTGCCACCTCTGGCATTGTTGCCCAGAGTACTGCGCTAGATCAAGACCGACTGCGGCCGCGCCATCCTCGTCGCTACAAATTGGCCGAGGATGTTGTGGTACTCGGTTCTGTGGTGCCTCACGGTAGGCTAACCGGGGGC
Source organism: Anomaloglossus baeobatrachus (assembly GCF_048569485.1). Classification (NCBI taxonomy): domain Eukaryota; kingdom Metazoa; phylum Chordata; class Amphibia; order Anura; family Aromobatidae; genus Anomaloglossus; species Anomaloglossus baeobatrachus. Next base: position 630,651,193 of record NC_134353.1, read on the forward strand.
ACTACCAGACCAATCAGACTGGCTGTCTCAAGGGCCATTCTTCCATTTGAATTCTACGGCCCTCAACCGGATGGTGTGGCATTGAGTCCTGGAACCTAGTGTCGTCAGGATTACCTCAGGACGTGGTTGCCACCATGAGACAGGCTAGCATACCAACGTCCGCCAAGATTGACCACCGGACGTGGAAGATGTTCTTATCTCGGTGCTCGGCGCAGGGTGTTTCTCCCTGGCCGGTTGCATCGTCTATGTTTCCTTCCTTCCTGCAATCTAGGTAGGAAAATGAGTTGTCGCTCAGTTCCCTTTAGGGACAAGTCTCAGCGCTATCTGTATTTTTTCAGAAACGACGACTTCCTCAGGTACGCACGTTCCTACGGGGAGTTTGTCTTCTCAGCACTCCGTACAAGCGGCCGTTAGAGCCCTGAGATCTGAACAAGGTTCTAATTGCTCTCCAGATGCCGCCTTTCGAGCCTTTGAAGGATGTCTCCCTTCCCGTTTTTCACGGGAAGTGGCCTTCTAGTAACGGTCTCGTCTCTTAGGAGAGTTTCCGAGCTAGCAACGCTCTCATACAAACTCCCTTCCTGGTCCTTCACCAGGACAGGGTAGTTCTGCGTCCGGTTCCGGAATTTCTCCCTAAGGTGGTATCCCATTTTCATATCAATCAGGATATCACCTCACCTTCTTTGTGTCCTCGTCCAGTCCATCAATTTCAGAAAGATTTGCATCTGTTGGTTCTGGTGAGAGCACTCAGGTTCTACTTCCCGCATGGCGCTCCTGCGCCACCCGGATGCACTCTTTGTCCTTGTCGCTGGTCGGCGTAAACAGTCGCAAGCTTCCAGATCCACCCTTGCTCGGGGGCTCGAGGAACCAATTCTTGAAACCTACAGTTCTACTGGGCTTCTGCTTCTCTCAAGGCCGAAGGCCCATTCTACCAGAGCCGTGGGTGCATCCTGGGCATTACGGCACCAGGCTACGGCTCAGCAGGTGTGTCAGGCACCCACCTGGTCGAGTCTACTTACTTTTACCAAGCATTATCAGATGCATACCTACGCTTCGGCAGACGCCAGCCTAGGTAGATAAGTCATTCAGGCGGCGGTTGGCCACCTGTAGGAGAGGGCCGTTTGACGGCCCTATCATGAGGTATTCTTTTACCCACCCAGGGATTGCTTTTGGACATCCCAATTGTCTGGGTCTCCCAATGGAGCGACAAAGAAGAAGGGAATTTTGTTTACTTACCGTAAATTCCTTTTCTTCTAGCTCCAATTGGGAGACCCAGCACCCGCCCTGTTTTCTCGGGGTTTTTCTGTTTTTTCGGGTACACATGTTGTTCATGTGGTATGGTTCAGTTCTCCGATGTTTCCTCGGATTGAATTGGTCTTTAAACCAGTTATTGGCTTTCCTCCTTCTTGCTTTGGCACTAAAACTGGTGAGCCAGTGATCCCACTGGGGGTGTATAGCCAGAAGGGGAGGGGCCTTACACTTTTAAGTGTAATACTTTGTGTGGCCTCCAGAGGCAATAGCTATACACCCAATTGTCTGGGTCTCCCAATTGGAGCTAGAAGAAAAGGAATTTACGGTAAGTAAACAAAATTCCCTTCTTCTTTCATCTTGTTGGTAAGGCTGCTGGCATTAGTGTACATGCACTTTATATATTTCTCTGTACCTCTATTCCTGCTTAGTGTATTGACTGTACTCACCCCTCCCCCTATTCCACCTTCAATTTCATTACTTATTCCCAGGTCACTATCTATACTATCTTCCCCTCTGTACAGTTCTCCAGAAACCCCAAACCCTCCTTCCTGCACCAATTCCTGAGCCATTTATATAAACCCCTAATCACCCGCTGCCTCTCTTGTGTGGGTCAGGCAGTATGTCAGAAAATACCACCTTGGAGGTCCTTGCTTTAAACTTACAGCTTAATTCTCTGAAATCCTCTTTAAGGACCTTCCACCTACCTCTCAGTTTGTCATTGGTACCGATGTACAATCAAGATTTTACCCAAACTAAAATTTTCCTGTAAAAATGTCAATCTGTAACAAAGCTTCTAACGCTCATGTGAACTTAGCATAACCTCATTTTCTTTCTTGACAGAGTGATGTGTTTAATGTGAAAGATTTGACCTCACTTCATTCTGAACTGAATATTCCGATTCCTGATCCTCCAAGTCCAGAGGCTGAGGTGAGCGGGTGGGCAAAGGCATAAAAAACAAACTTTAAGGGGTATTCCTATCCTGTATATTTAGATATTTAGGGCATATCCACAGGATATAGTAGATAAAGATTCCACTAACAGGACCTGTATTTATATAGAAGATGGACAAATTGTACACCGATTTCAGTGGATAGGTGGTCCCCATACAAATGAATGAAAAATTCCCACCACCTCTCCACTGACAGCACCACGCGTCAGAAACCTGTTCTCGACACAGATGGCTATCTCATTGGTGGGATCCGCATGTACGATACATTTGTACTATATTCTGTGGATATGCCATGAATGTAAGAGATGAATACCCTATTAAGAACTATCGAGAACAAAATATCTGAGATTTTTTTAATGACTCAATCACTTGTTAATTTCATATTTTTATGTCAGGATGCAAAAATGGAAACTGACAAAGAAGAAAAGAAAGGTAACCTATGTAACATACTCTATATCTAACCAAAAGTAACAGTCTTGATGTTATTTATACATCTATTTGTTGGTTTCTTAGCTCCTAAATGTGGATTCTTGAAAGAGAATGAGAAACTTCAGAAAATACTAAACCTGGTCCTACCTGAGATAAGGATTCTGAGAGAGGGCTGTGCATTGGTATGAACTGCGTTAGCGTCTTCAGCAGCTGGTTTGGGGGCAAATATTAGTCAAAGTCAAAGCAGTATTTTTTGTTGTTGTAGATTATCACCTGGATCAATCATCTAATTCCAACAATTGAGGATGGAAATGATTTTGGAGTATCAGTACAGGTACAAAAGTCTATGTGTGTTAGGGTCACATTTTGTTTCCACCTATACATAGTAAGTAACCATGAGAAACTAATTATTAAATTCACTTTTTTTTCTATGGGTGAACAGGAGAAGGTATTAGAACGTGTTACAGCTTTAAAAACTAAGTTGGAAACCTCACAGACCAATATCTGCAAGTAAGAACCAATGTTTGTACTTTTATTGTCACATTTTTGATCATCGATTCAGTTTGATGAGTACTTGGAGCTTGGAGAAATCTATGGTACTCAGTTGAATGCAGCACAAATACAAGTCATGGATACATGAATCACATGGACAATAGTGAGGATGTTCTAGGCCACGTGCACACCTTGAGTATTTGGGGAGTTTTTTACCTCATTATTTGTAAGATAAAACAAGAATAACAGAAACACGAGCACCACTTCTGTATTTATTACCCACTCCTGGTTTACAAACACTGAGGTAAAAAACTCACCCCATCGTGGGCACGTGGCCAAAAAGTGTTTAATATTGGCTACTGATCTCAGATTCTCCAATTAATGTCTATAGGAAAATTTATTACTGGTTTTTCAATCTGAAAATGAACAGATTTTTCTCTTTCCAGGTATCTAACTGAGAGAGGAGATGCTGTTGCTAAAGCGTCTAAAGAGACACATGTGGTGAGATTTGGATGGTGGCATTTTTATCTTACTTCCTCCTGAGTACTCTGACCAGGACCAGGGAACAACATTAGTACACACACAACCAAAATAATTGATTACTGAGACTCTACAATAATTTCTACCATTTACTGTGATTAAATTCATATGAGCAACTGAATTTTACAGCTATACATAACATAAAATTTCAATATTTAATTACAAACCATTCTAATTTTTTATGTTGGATACCAAGATTACTATTTAATTTATAAACATATAATAATAAATATAAAGTGCAATTGCTTCAATAGGAATCCTAATATATTTCCATTTGTGGATCTCAAGAAACTAGAATGTTTCAGCTTATCATTGTAACGCCTGCCTGGATCAACAGACTCAGGTGGGATGTAATGGACAGACTAGAGGGAAGCCACTCACCAAGCAGGACCCCCAGAACCCTGAAACCCTTTAACCCCTATACAGGGATTTGGAATTACTGCAGGGCCCTGGAGATCACTACCTGTGGAAAGCTGCAGTCCGATGAGAGTAGTAGTCAGGCAGGGTCAAACCAGGAATAGCAGAACAGGGACAGACTCGGCAGACAAGGACGTAATCAGAAAACGTAGCAGAGGTCAAATCCGGATCGGGCAGCGAGGTACAAAAACAGCAGACAGAAGGGTAGTCAGAAAACACGCAGAAGTCAGCACACCAGAATCACAAAACAGAATTGGGCAGACCAGGAGCCAGGAAATCAGAACTATCTCTGGCAGAGGTGAGCAGACAGGAGGGGAGCTAAGAAGGGTGTGGTGTCTTCCCACTGGCTGTAGCTGAACGCTGGCAACTTCAGCTGGAAGACACACGCCACCCACAGTCAGCCAGTGGTACTGCAGATCCCAAGATAACCCAGCCCAGTGGATGATCGGAGCCTGAGCCCACCGTTGGCATCGACTCCTCTCCCATCACCAGCACCATCCACGGCAGGAACACGGCGTCGCCTGGCGATCGGAGCAGAAGTCGCTGGAGCAGACTCCGGTGGTGACGTAACAATCATTATGTTCAAACATCTATAAAGCCCTATATATTCCTATGTGCTTTATTGAAATTGTACAGCTGTTAGCCTATCACCATAGAGTTAAACTATATACACCAATTAATAAATAATTATATTGAAGAAGTTTATTTTCCGAATCGTGCGTCAAGGGGCCCCAGGGACAACGAGCACTGTGGTAATTATCATGGTGTGCTGCCCCTGCTGTTCAGATAGATTACTCACCACTGTTCAGATAGATAACTCAGCCTTACAAGCAGGAACTTCTGGCTTTGATAGACCCACGAGTTTGTTAATGGTATACTATGCCAGTAGCACAAGTCTGAGTAGTTGCATACTAAATAGTCATCTGTTATATTTTGATGAGTAATTTTAGTGATACAATATCATTATTTATTATCCCAGTTTTGAAATATAAGGATTTTTATTGAACAAGAGGTTGATTTGTTGTCACATTTTTTTGGAAATGTAGTGTATGCTGACACAATTTAATAAGAGGTGCTTTTGGATTCCTCCTTAAAGAATTATCCAGATTCTGTAGCAAAGTCTGCAATCCCTCTGTGACTGCAGGCTTCTGAATTGTGACCGCATGACGTACGCACACTGTCATGATTCCCCTGTATTCTCCATGCAAGCGAGCAGTCACATGACCGCATGTAAGCGATTTGGATATGTGCGGTCATCCCATGCTGACTAGATAAGTTCAGCTTCGCTCAGTTCACTTCTACTGAAGTCGTATAAAACTAGTCGGCACTTGAGCACTCACTCACACTTGTAATAAACTCTTTGCCACTGCAATCAGTTTTGACCTTTTTTGATGCAACTGTTTTTTTTCTAGTGCCCACCTTTCAAGAGCCATAACCTTTTTTCTTTGACATATGAGGGCTTTATTTGGGGTGACTTTTTTTTTTAGAATGGCATAATTTTAAAGTTCAAATAAGTGATTGAAAGAAAAAAACAAAACGGTTGGGGTGTTGGTTTTTTTTTTGAGGGATTGGTAAAAAATGTAATTCCATGTTTTCTTTTTACTGATTTTACAGTATTCTTATTATAGCGCCATTTATTCCTTGGCGCTTTAAAAGTGAAAAGGGGTTTACATAATAAAACAAGTACAATCATGAACAATACAAAGCACAGACAGGTACAGGAGGAGAAGACCCTGCCCATGAGGATCACAGTCTACAGTGTAAAACCACTTTGTATAAAATATTGTTTGCTTTCGTATTGTATTATTCTGAGAGTCATTTTTTCCATTGATGGAGTTGTGTAGGACATTTTTTGCGGGACGAGCAGTTTTTATTGCTACCATTTTGGCGTACTTATGACATTTTGATCCTTTTTTATTCAATTGCTTGCCTATCATTGTTACACCTAATAGGAAGCAGAACTATGGGGGCCATTGTGAAGCCTCTGGCTTCCATAGCATCTCATTGCAGGGGGAGGAGGAGATTAGAGAGGATGCCCCCTCTACCTTTCAAAATGCTGTGGTCATCATGTGCCATTGCTTCTAAGGTGTTATGGTTACAGACTGAGTTATCAGGCATTATAGCGGGAGCCTATCTGACAATCAGCACCTGACTCTTGCAACTCCTGCCACCTCATATCAAGATGACGTACTTGTATAGCATTCTGTAGGAACTACCCTTCCATTCATAAACTACAAGTACATGTAATTATTGCATACAGGTCCTATTTTAGTTAGTTATTGATTCATTTTAATATGAGAATATCTATATTTTCTCTTTTCTCAACCCAGATGGATTACAGAGCTCTGGTTCATGACAAAGATGAAGGTGCATTTGTAGATCTAAAGCTAACTGTGATTGATGTGAGGAACATCTATGTAAGTACTCAACTATTATTCTGTGAATCTATGTTTAATATCATAGTATGATGGGGAAAACAAAACAATGTAGAGTACCCAGAGAAGTGAAAAGGCATCTATGAATGCAAAAAACAACATCCCATTAGAGTGATATTCTGAGCATAGTAAATAATGGCAAATTGGTAGGACGTGCAATCGCTTTTTAAATCAGAAGAGCGGCTAAGGTGCAGCGATCTGCTGCATGGTCCTTTCTCTTCTGTTAGGATACAATATTTAAGTAGTGTTGTAGCCACTTCAAAGTCAAGATCATGGGGGCCTGGTCATCAGATCCCCAATTAGACGTAATGGCATATTTTAGAGACATGATTGCTTTCTATTCAAATCCTTTTAAAAGGTTATTCTCATCTTCATTAATGGTTACTGTCAAATAATGCTTGTGAATATACGCAATAATGCAACTTATAGCTTATTAAAATTTTCAGTAATTCTTTTGATATCGACACTTAGGGCGGCTTTGCACGTTGCGACCTCGCACGTGTGATGTCGATGGGGTCAAATCGAAAGCGACGCACATCCGGCGTCGCAGTCGATGTCGCAACGTGCAAAACCTTTTTGATACGATGAACGAGCGCAAAAGCGTCGTTTCGTGTCATCGCTGCAACCTCCGACATTTCCATAATGCCGATGGTGCGACAGGTACGATGTTGTTCCTCGCTCCTGTGGCAGCGCACATCGCTGTGTGTGAAGCCGCAGGAGCGAGGATCATCACCTTACCTGCCTCCCGGCTGCAATGAGAAGGAAGGAGGTGGGCGGGATGTTTACATCCTGCTCATCTCCGCCCCTCCGCTTCAATTGGCCGCCTGCCGTGTGACGTCGCTGTGACGCCACACGACCCGCCCCCTTAGGAAGGAGGCGGGTCGCCGGCCAGAGGGACGTCGCACGGCAGGTATGTGCGTGTGAAGCTGCCATAGCGATAATAATCGCTACGGCAGCTTTCACTAGATATCGCACGTGTGACGGGGGCGGGACTATCGCTGCAGCATCGGTAACACATTGTTACCGATGTCGCAGCGTGCAAAGCCCGCCTTACTTTTGCTTACTGTGCATTGCCTTGTCTAAACACCCCTGTTAGACAGCATAAAATGTGCAGTGCTTACAAGTTCTTTACCTTTGAGCTTGTAAGCACTGTTGAGGATACTCAGGATAAGTGATGAGCCGACCCGTGGAAGTTCAGGTTCGCCCGGACTTTAGTTAAAAGTTCAGTTTGGGACCCAGACTTCACCTGAACTTGACTCTGGAACCTATATAAGTCAATGGAGACCTGAGCTTCTGTGCTGTAAAATGGTTACAAGGGGCTGCAGAATGAAGCAAAATTGGGGCAATTGCCCTACAAACATGTGGATATGAAATAAACTGGGGGAAAAAAAGTGAGCTCCTGCTTATTTTTCATAACTAGCGCAGGTAAAACAGACAACCTGGGGCTGTATCCCTCAGCTGTCAGCTTTAATTTGACTGGCTATCAAAAATAATAAGTGGATCCCACACAATTTTTTAAAATTATTTAAATAACTTAAAAAAATGGCGTGGCGCTGCACTATTTTTGATAATCAGACAATGTAAAACAGACAGCTGGAAGCTGGTATTATCAGAATAGGAAGGCCCATGGTTATTTGGCCCTTCCCAGGTTAAAAATATCAGCCTGCATCTGCCCCAGAAATGGCGCATTCATTAGTTGCTCCAATTCCGGCGCTTTGTCCAGCTCTTCCCAATTGTGCTGGTGCAGTGGCAATTGGGGTAATACTTTGGGCTTGATGTCAGCTGTGAATTGACAGCTGGCATCAAGCCCAAGGGTTAGTAATGGGGAGGCATATATCAGACACCCTCATTACTAACTCGGCAAGCATAGTGGTAAAAAAGACAGACACGGGAAAAAAGTTTATTTAAATAAACACTCGCCCACACGCTATTTTATTACTTTAAAATAAATCCTGGAAGTTCTGACATAATGCAAAGTGTAATGTCACACGACACCCATGAATTCCTATGGAGCATTGTTCTGAGAAATTTCTCAGAACGACACTCCATAGATCACTGCCTGTCAGTGGCAGACCTGGAGTTACTCACGCTTATGAAATATTTCGTACATACCACTGACTAGCAGTGATCTATGGAGAGTCGTTCACAGAAAGTTGAGAGCTATACTACGGCAAAGGGGCTATCAAACATAGCCATGTTCCCATAAACATAGCCTACGAATATAGCATTTGCCAATATAATGAACGTTTCAAAACTTGTGACATTTGAGTCTGAAATCACCGTGATAAGTGAGGTAGCATTACAATAAGGTAAAGACTGATTTTAATTAATACTGATAATATATTATTTCCTTTTTGTTTCAGATTGAAATACTTGATATTATTCTGAAAAATTTTGAGAAAATTACCAATCCTAAAGGAGAAGATAAAAATACAATGTACTAATCTGAGCATCTTAAGTGTCATCTTGTAGTGAACCGAACCTCATCAGTTTTCCTTTGGATCTTTGAATTTTTTTCCATTTTCACTAAATACAATGCAATCAAAACAATAAAATGAGAATCAAGTAGAATTGAGCTCACCTTCCTAGTGGTCTTTGGAATTGATTATAACCTGTCTCTAATAAATAAAACATTTTTTTATGTCAACACTATCACAAGTAAATACACCTTAAGGCTATGTTCACACTAGAAAAATGATTTTTCTTAAGAAATTTCTTAAGAGTGCACCTGTGTTAAAAAACGCACCAAAAACGCACCTGCGTTTTTGGTGCGTTTTAGGTCCGTTTTTGGTGCGTTTTAGGTCCGTTTTTGGTGCGTTTTTACCGCTGGTTGCTCCCTGCGTTATTGTGCCAATTATCTATGGCAAAAAACGCAGTTAGCTGCAGAAAAGAAGTGACATGCTCATTCTTTTTCTTAAGAAAATCTACTGAAAGAATTTTCTTAAGAAAAAAACGCAGTGTGTGCACAGCTAATTTTTTTTGCCATAGGTTTTGCTGGGGAATGTCTGCAGAAAGGTTACAAGAATTTCTCAAGAAATTTCTGCAGCAAAAACGGACCAAAAACGGACCAAAAACGCAGGTAAAAAACGCAGTGTGTGAACACAGCCTTAGAATTCTGTAGGAGTAATCACATATCAGGAGGAACCTCAAACAATGCAACAACCATCATTCTACCCAGCCTGCATTAAGGGGTACTTCTCACATAGCGAGATCGCTGCTGAGGCACGGTTTGTGTGACGCAGCAGTGACCTCATTAGCGATCTCGCTGTGTGTGACACTGAGCAGCGATTTGGCCCCTGCTGTGAGATCGCTGCTCGTTACACACACTGCTGGTTCATTTTTTGTGAAGCACACATCGCTGTGTTTGACAGAGAGCAACGATCTGAATGTGCAGGGAGCCGGCGTCTGGAAGCTGCGGCGCTGGTAACTAAGGTAAATATCGGGTAACCAAGCGAAAGGCTTTGCTTGGTTACCAGATATTTACCTTCGTTACCAGCGTCCGTATTTGGGCAGTTGGGCTGTTGTGCACGCTGCACGGAGTCACGTTCAGTGAAAAATCACTGATGTGTGAGCAGACCCATTGATTATAATGGGTCTGCGTATGTCAGTGATTCTGGTACATATAAAAAAAAGCACAAACGTACCAGAATCACTGACGTGTGAAAGGGGCCTTAGCAAGAAAGAGTGCACATTTCGAGCCAGCGGCACAACCATGTCGCTAGTCAGGACTGTCACTCATAAGGAGTGCAGCGCCCCCAGCACGTAGAAAGCTGGGAATGCTGAGGAGTTGTGCGCTGCTGAATAACATACATGAGAAAACCTTAGGCCCTGTGCGCACTGGAAAACGGGATTTTCTTAAGAAAATTCCGCAGGGTCTAAAAGATTACCGCACCCGCGGTAAAAAACCGAGGCAAACCGCACCCGAAAACTGCATGCGGTTTGCTGCGGTTTTACCGCGGCACTGTTCGCGGTATTGCCGCGGTTTTGCCGCGTGCGGGTTGGTACATGTGTTTTATTGCATTCAATGCAATAAAGCACATTGAAAAAAAAAAATCATTTTCCTTCTGAGATAGATAGTAGATAGATAGATAAATAGACAAATAGATAGAAGAATAGATAGAGGGATAGATAGATAGAGGGATAGACAGATAGAGGGATAGATAGATAGAGGACAGATCACTGCATTTCTCCCGAGCGGTAGTGAGTTCACATTACCGGCCGTGGGAAACGCCCTGTGGTTACCTCTGCTGTCTCGCTGCGAGGTTGCATTCAGCGCTGTGTGTCAGTGTCAGTCGCGGCTGGATGCAAGCATCGCAGGACGTGGATTATGCCGGAGCTGTGTGTTTTGGGGGGGTTAATAAAAGGGTGAACGAGGAGGCTTATTTGTGTTTTATTTAAAATAAAGGGGGTGTGTTTTTTCACTTTACTTACGGGTTGATCATGTCAGCTGTCTCATAGACACTGCCATGATCAAGCCTGGACTTAGTGGCGGCGATCCGCCGCCATTAACTGCTTATTACTCTGACTGCCACTGCATCACGGCAACAGGAAGAGCCGGGGACACTCCGGTACTGTCGCATAATGGATGCGACAGTCCCGGGGCAGCTGCAGACTGGTATTCTCGGCTGCGGGAGGGGGGGCATTAACCCTGCCCCCCGTCCTCCCCAGCCTGAGAATACCGGGCCGCCGCTGTGTGCTTACCTCGGCTGGACGGAGCCCACATGTTTTTTTTTCTAGATTTTTTCTAGATTTCCGTTTGATTTCTATGTGTATTCTACATGTCTGTGTGTGAGTGCGATGTGTGTGTATTCTATGTCTGTGATGTGTGTGTGTGTGTTTATTCTCTGCTCCGCTTCCTCTTCCTGTCATAATGACATCACTTCCCTGCAAACCGCAAGCAGCGATGTACATTACCGCAGGTAAACCGCGAAATACCGGAGGGAATAACGCAGGAAAACGCAATGAACCGCACAGAATTTGCTGCATGCGTTATTCCCTGCGGGATTTCACGATTGCATTGCAGTCAATGGAGTGAAATCCCGCAGCGACGTGCGGAAAAGAGGTGACATGCAATTGTTTTTGCTGCGGGAATCCCACAGCAAAACATGCAGTTGTCAAAATCCGCATAGTTCGCACAGTATTTTTTTTTCCCATAGGTTTTGCTGGTGATTCACTGCAGAGATGTTATGAACATTTTCTGCAGCGAAACATGCAGCAAAACCGCAGGAAATCCGCGGCAAAAACCGGCAAGTGCGCACTGGGCCTTAATACAGGATATGTCATTGTATAAAAAAACAATATACCACGCAGCCAAATACTAGTAGTAGCCAAAAGGCTTTCTTCCATACAGAAGGCGTTTCTTACTCAGGATGTTCCTTTATAAGCAAGTCCACGCATTTATTATATGAATTGCTATTAGATTAAATCACTGCATGTATGGCACTGTTCACACTTGCATTGATAATCATTTTATCAGGTTTACGTTAGCTTTTTACAGTAAGGAAAAAGTGGCATGATTCAGTATTGTAGGGGGCGTTCATTATGGGTGAAAAAAAGTGATTCCAAGCGCTAAATAGGAAAGGGTTCTTTACAGTTAGAGCAGTCAGACTGTGGAATGCCCTACCACAAGAAGTAGGGCTGGATGATTCCCTCAGTACACATAACATTGTCGGGTGTAGACGATTTAGTGACAAAAAATGCAAATAAACAAAGCCTGCTTCTATTAGATGCTAATCACAAAAGATATCATGTACGACACAAACATATATGGGGCCTTGTTGCAGATTTGACAATAACAGATCAATCAGCAGAACCTAAGGAATCCCATTAAAAGCTAATGGTGTCTGTAATATTACAGATGGGCAGAGAATTGTGACTCAAGTGTGAACACAGCCTAAAAACAATGTTTGTGAATTATCACAAAAAAAGATTTTCTTTGTCGCTCCATTGGGAGACCCAGACAATTGGGTGTATAGCTATTGCCTCCGGAGGCCACACAAAGTATTACACTCAAAAGTGTAAGGCCCCTCCCCTTCTGGCTATACACCCCCAGTGGGATCACTGGCTCATCAGTTTTCATGCTTTGTGCAAGGAGGTCAGACATCCACACATAGCTCCACTGTTTAGTCAGCAGCAGCTGCTGACTATGTCGGATGGAAGAAAAGAGGGCCCATACAGGGCTCCCAGCATGCTCCCTTCTCACCCCACTTTATGTCGGAGGTGTTTGTTAAGGTTGAGGTACCCATTGCGGGTACGGAGGCTGGAGCCCACATGCTGATTCCTTCCCCATCCCTGTTACAGGGCTCTGGGCGAAGTGGGATTTTACCGGTCTCCAGGCACTGAGACCGTGCTCCATCTGCAGCCCCTGGAGAAGACGCTGGATATGGAGCGGAGTACATCAGGGACATGGCCCTGCTTCCTCAAGGTACTCTGTGTCCCCGTGCATTTCGCACGCACACCGCAGCATTGCTGGGTGTGTTAGTGCGCCGGGGACATCAGCGCTGCTGCGCTTGTGCCATTGTCTCACTTCAGCCTAGCTGAGTGGGCAGACTTATGTAGAACGGTCGCGCCGGCCGCTGGGACTGCGACGCGGCTGGGACTTGTGGTGCGCCGGGGACTTCCGCGCTGGCCGCGCTTTTACGGCGGCCGCGCTTATAAATCGAGTCCCCGGCTTTTTGCGGCCTAGTTCGTTCGTTAACGCCCACAGGCCTGCCAGTCAGGGTAGGGGCGTGACGCTGCACATCACGGCAGCCCGGAGAGCTGGAGTATGTTTTGCATACTCCACCCCTCTCACTGTGTGCACTGTGAAACCGGATTCCCGCACTTTCTCAAGCACGCCCACGGCTTCCTTCTCTAACACAGGACGCCGGCAGCCATTATTGTCAGTTCTTTCTATATCGATAAAACAGACAAGTGTGGGAACACCCTGACAGGGATTCTGAAGTTCACACAATCGCTGTGAGCAGGCGTTAATCAGCACTTGTGGTGCTAACCCCACTAGTGCCGAAGTGCATTGAGATATATGCTTCTACGCTATGCATTGCACTGTTTTGGTCGTACTTTTGTATATATCCTCCTTATTGTGCGGAGGAGATTACAGCATACTGTCTGTGGAAAACAGAGGTGCAGAAGCACATGTTTTCCATGCAGCCGGTGCAGCAGGTACGGCTATATGGCCGGCAGGTTACATACACCCCCATTGTATGCAACTCAGCCGGAGTCTCTGCTAATGATCCAGAGGCTGGGGATGAAGTCTGCAGTGGTTTCTGACAGATTTTCTGAGACTATGGCTGTCATACTAGAAGCCTTGCAGTCCAGACAAGTCTCTCACACCATGAGCACTGTTGAATCATTGATCCATGGTCCCCCTCAGTGTGAACAATTACAGCTCCGGGGGGGTCACGTGCATCCCAGAGTCACGGCTCTGACACGGACGACAGTCCCAGACAGCCTAAGCGGGCTCGCTGAGCGGCCCTCAGTTTCATCGCACTGGTCAGGGTCCCGCAGGTGGACTCTCTGGGTGCTGAAGCGGAGATAGCTGCTCAGGAGTCTTATCCTGAGCCCGCTCTCAATCTCGGTACACCTGATGGGGACGCCATAGTGTATTATCTTATAGCGTCCATCAATAGAATGTTGGTCATCTCTCCCTCAGCTCCTCCTGTGAAGGAGCCAGCTGTACGGCAGGAGAAATTCTATTTCAGGTATCCCAAGCGTAAATTAGGTATTTTTCTGGACCACTCTGCCTTCAGAGAGATAGTCCAAAAACACCACGCTTATCCAGATAAGCGCTTCTCCAAGCGGCTTAAGATACACGTTATCCCTGCCCCTGACGTGGTCAAGGGCTGGACCCAGTGTCCCAAGGGACATCCTCCACTCTCCAGGCTTGTGGCTGGATCCATAATTGCAGTGGAAGATGGGGTTCCACTTACAGATGCCGCTGACAGACAGATGGATCTCTGGTCGAAATCCACCTATGAGGCTGTAGGCGCGCCGTTGGCTCCAGCATTCGCAGCCATAGAGGCACTCCAAGCCATTTCAGCTTGTCTACACAGATGGACACAGTCACACGTACATCTGTACCGCAGGTGGCATCCTTAACCTCTCAAATGTTTGCATTTGTGTCTTACGCGATCACGCCTGTCCTACACTCTACGAGCCGTACGACAGAGGCGTCTGCTCACTCCGTGTTTTTACGCAGACCCTGGTCGTTAAGTGAATGGAAGGCAGATTTTGCTTCCAAAAAAGTACTTAACCAGTTTGTTTTTTTCTGCGGAACGACTGTTTGGTGGGCGTTTGGATGAAATCATTAAACACTCCAAGGGTAAAGATTCATCCTTACCTCAGCCCAGACAAACAAACCCCAACAGAGCAGGGGTCCCCTCGTCCAAAAGGACTCAAAAAGATCAGAGGAGCTCAGATTCGTGGCGGGCTCAGTCACGCCCAAAACAGACAGTCTGAAAACCCGCTTCCAAAGCGGCTTCCTCAGGACTTGTAGCCTCCTCTCTTCGCATCCGCGCTCGGTAGCAGGCTCTCCCGCCTTGGCGATATTTAACTGCCATAGGTCAATGGCCGTTGGGGGAGAGACATTCTGTCTCACGGGTACAGGATAGAGTTTAGTTCGTCCTCCAACTCGATTCTTCAGAACTTCTCCACCTCCCGGCCGAGCCGTTGCGCTTCTGCAAACGATAGGCACTTATAGGCAGAAGGAGTGGTGACTACGTTTCTCTTCAGGACCAAGGTCACGGTTTTTGCCCCAATTTATTTCGGGTGCCAAAATAGGACGGGTCGTTCCGTCCCGTTCTGGATCTAAAACGGCTCAACAAGCTCGTGAGCACCAGGCGGTTCTGGATGGAATACTCCGCTCCGTCATCGCCTCAATGTCCCAAGGAGGTTTCCTAGCATCAATAGACAGGATGCTTATCTCCACGTGCAGATTGATCCAGAGCACCAGCGTTTCTGCGCTTCGTTATAGGAAACGAACACCTTCTGTTCGTAACTCTTCCTTCCTGCTGGCGACAGCCCCACGGGTCTTCGCCAAGTTCATGGCAGCAGTAGTGACAGTTCTGCACTCTCAAGGTCACTCTGTGATCCCGTATTTGGACGATTTCCTGGTCAAGGCACCCTCTTAGGGAACACTGCCCGTATGTTGCGCTGGAGACTCTCCAGAGTTTTGGGTGGATCATCCACTTTCAATGTCAGATCCGTCCCTGACCCAATCGCTACCATATCTAGGCATGGAGTTTCATACTCTCTCAGCGATAGTGAAGCTTACGCTAAATCAACAGCGTTCACTACAGACCAGGCTACAATCTCTCCTTTAAGGACCAGTCGCACACATTGAGACGCCTCATGTACTTCCCAAGGTCCTTCCTACTCCCATCCTGGGTGGTAGTTACGACACACGTGAGTCTATCAGGGTGGGGAGCAGTTCTTCTCCACCACAGGGCTCAAGGTACTTGGACTCAGAAATAATCCAACCTTCAGATCAATGTTCTGGAAAACAGAGCAGTGTATCTTGCTCGACTAGCCTTCCAGCAGTGGCTGGAAAGCAAGCAGATCCGAATTCAATCGGACAACTCCACAGCGGTGGCATACATTTACCACCAAGGAAGAACACGCAGCCGGCAAGCCTTCCAGGACATCCGGCAGATTCTGACGTGGGTGGAAGGCACGGCATTCACCGTATCCTCAGTTCACATCCCAGGGGAAGACTGGGAAGCAGACTTCCTCAGTCGCCAGGGTATGGACGCAGGCGTATGGTCGCCTCAAGATCTGTCGCCGCTGACAGATGCCGGACATCGACCTAAGGGCGTCACGGCACAACAACATCGTCCCGGCTTCATGGCACGGTCTCACAATCTTCGATCTCTGGCGGCGAACGCCTTAGTTCAGCATTGGTCGCAGTTCTAGCTACCTTATGGGTCACGCCGCTGGCATTGTTGCCCAGAGTGCTGCGCAAGTTCAGGCCCGACTGCCGCCGCGCCATCCTCGTCGCTCCATTGGCCGAGGATGACGTGGTACTCGAATCGGTGGTACCTCACGGTGGGCCAACCGGAGGCACTACCAGACCGATCAGACTTGCTGTCTCAAGGGCCATTTTTCCATTTTTCCAGTTGAATTCTGCGACCCTCAACCTGACGGTGTGGCATTGAGTCCTGGAGCCTTGCGTCTTCAGGATTATCTCAGGACGTGGTTGCCACCATGGGACAGACTAGGATACCAACGTCCGCCAAGATTGACCACAGGATGTGGAAGATATTCTTATCTGGGTACTCGGCTCAAGGGGTTTCTCCCAAGCCGGTTCCATCGTCTATGTTTCCTTCCTTCCTGCAATCTAGGTTGGAAACTGGGTTGTCGCTCAGCTCCCTCTCGGGACAAGTCTCAGCGCTATCTGTATTTTTTCAGAAACGCCTAGCTCGACTTCCGCAGGTACGCACGTTCCTGCAGGGAGTTTATCTTCTCAGCACTCCGTACAAGCGGCCGTTAGAGCCCTGGGATCTGAACAAGGTTCTAATTGCTCTTAAGAAGCCGCCTTTCGAGCCTAGGAAAGATTTTCCCTTTCCCACCTTTCACGGGAAGTGGCCTCTCTAGTACGGTCACGGCTCTTAGGAGAAGTTTTCGAGCTAGTAACGCTCTCATACAAATCTTACTTCCTGGTCCTTTACCAGGACAAGGTAGTTCTGCGCCCGATTCCGGGATTTCTCCATAAGGTGGTATCCCACTCTCATCTCAATCAAGATATCACCTCACCTTCTTTGTGTCCTCATCCAGTCCACCAACTTCAGAAATATTTAAGCAGCTGTTGGATCTGGTGAGAGCACTCAGGTTCTACACGGATGCACTCTTGTCCTTGTCGCTGGTCGGCGTAAAGAGTCGCAAGCTTCCAGATCCACCCTGGCTCGGAGGATCGAGGAACCAATTCTTGAAACCTACAGTTCTACTGGGCTTCCGGTTCCTTCAGGGCTGAAGGCCCATTCTACCAGAGCCGTGGGTGCGTCCTGGGCATTACGGTACCAGGCTACGGCTCAGCAGGTGTGTCAGGCACCCACCTGGTCGAGTCTACTTACTTTTACCAGGCATTATCAGATGCATACCTACGCTTCGGCAGACGCCAGCCTAGGTAGATAAGTTATTCAGGCGGCGGTTGGCCACCTGTAGGAGAGGGCCGTTTGACGGCCCTATCATGAGGTATTCTTTTACCCACCCAGGGATTGCTTTTGGACATCCCAATTGTCTGGGTCTCCCAATGGAGCGACAAAGAAGAAGGGAATTTTGTTTACTTACCGTAAATTCCTTTTCTTCTAGCTCCAATTGGGAGACCCAGCACCCGCCCTGTTTTCTCTGGGGTTTTTTCGGTTTTTTCGGGTACACATGTTGTTAATGTGGAATGGTTTCAGTTCTCCGATGTTCCTCGGATTGAATTGGTCCTTAAACCTGTTATTGGCTTTCCTCCTTCTTGCTTTGGCACTAAAACTGATGAGCCAGTGATCCCACTGGGGGTGTATAGCCAGAAGGGGAGGGGCCTTACACTTTTGAGTGTAATACTTTGTGTGGCCTCCGGAGGCAATAGCTATACACCCAATTGTCTGGGTCTCCCAATTGGAGCTAGAAGAAAAGGAATTTACGGTAAGTAAACAAAATTCCCTTCGTTCTACTTTGTGATAATAAACTTTCTATTACATCCCTATGAGATATGACAAAGTATATAACTTTGCTACAATGTAACAGGCAGCGCTGATTTTCTCCAGAATGGATTGATACCAGTTTGAACTTATAGCCAGTACTCCAGCGCTCTTATCCCGAGAGACCCATGCAGGTTGCAGCCATCTTTGCCCTCTTGTATGAAGCCATATAGGCTTAATCAGACTCCATCTAGATACAGAATAACAGTCTGATGGAGCATGACAATTTCTTTCAATTATATATGAAATCAGACAAACAGTATGAAATCGTAGGCATAGTACAGCAGACTGAAGCCCTTTAAATGCCTTTTGCATCGTTTCTTGAATGAGTTTTTAAGGGGAACCAGTCACCTCGAAAAATGCTATTTACCTGAAGCTATAGGGTTAATTTGCAGGTAAATAGCATTAAAATGGAGTTCAGCTGCTTTACTAAAAATGTGGATACGGGGAGAAAATTAACTTTATTCCACCCAGGAGTTGCCAGCTTTCAGTCACTATACTGTGAGCAGCAACTGTAAGCTCACCCTGGCACTATAGGTTGATGGCTTGAGCTATACAGCTGTCAATTAAAGTGCCAGGGAACTGCAGGGTAATAGCATATACCAGGTGACAGGTTCCCTTTAAGGATTATAGTTACAAATTGATCATTTGAACCTCTGTTTTAGATGGGCTCTATAAGTGCTCAGAGTCCGATTTTCGCCCTGAAAGGCTGTCATTTTGGTAGTGGCTGTTTCTGTAGCTCTATCTCCAGGGATCAGAGCAGGAGCAGAGTTAAGTCTGCTTTACACGCTGCGACATCGCTAGCGATGTCGCTAGCGTTCGCACCCGCCCCCGTCGTTTGTGCGTCACGGGCAAATCGCTGCCCGTGGCGCACAATATCGATAGGACCCATCACACATATTTACCTGTCTAACGATGTCGCTGTGGACAGCGAACTGCCTTTTTTCTAAGGGGGCGGTTCGTGCGGCATCACAGCGACGTCACACGGCAGGCGTCCAATAGAAACGGAGGGGCGGAGAGCAGCCGCATGAAAGTCACTCCCATCTTGTTGCCGGAGGACGCAGGAACGCTGTTGTTCGTCGTTCCCGGGGTGTCACACGTAGCAATGTGTGCTGCCTCAGGAACGACGAACAACCTACGTCCAAAATCAGCAACGATATTTGGGAAATGGACAACGTGTCAACAATCAACGATTTGATGAGTATTTTGCATCGTTAGCGGTAGCTCGTACGTGTCACGCGCAACGACGTCGCTAACGAGGCCGGTTGTGCACCACAAATTCCGTGACCCTAACAACATCTCGTTAGCAATGTCGTTGCGTGTAAAGCGGCCTTTATTCCCATCTTAGCCATGGAAGACTGACCTTTAGGCTACATGCACACGCTGCTTTTTTGCCACATTTTTTGGTGCAGTTTTTTTGTCAGAAAGTTCTTACTTTTGACTTCACAGCAAAGTCTGAGAATTCAGATTTGCTGTGCGCACATTGCAGTTTTTTGTGTCTGCAGTTTATTTGACACAAACTTCTGACAAACTGCAGCATGTTCTTTTTGCGTTTTGTCCTCGTGTTTCTCGCTAGTGATGGAAGGACTTGCAAATCAATCCCCCGCCGACTCAGGTTGGCAGAGGATTGATTCCTGGTATCTGTCCGAATGCTGCTCCCCATATAATCTATGGGAACCAGAATCTGGCCCAAAGGGGGAAGAGCAAGTGCTTCATACGTACCGAATCACTGTCGCGGCTGTCACACTGCTCCCGCGGCCGCTCATTCTTCTTCTTGGGCCGCTCATTAGGCTCATACATATTGACTGCTTCCCCCGCCCACCGGCTTCTGTGATTGGTTGCAGTCAGACGTGCCCCCACACTGAGTGACAGCCTGTCTGATGCTGCCAATCACAGACCCTGTCTGTGGGTCTATCATGGTATTGTTGTAGCTGTTCTGTTTTGTCACAAGTCAGCTTATGGGATCACCAGTGAGGTCCTCTGAATTAGGCCTCTTCAGACCTAATCAAGATCGAGCGCTCGGAGAAAAAGACCTGCATCCATGTGGGCATGATCAATTTTTCTGTTTATTTAACCAAAGTACAGTTTATTTATACCATTTACAGATCAATGTGATATTGCAAAAAAAAGCTTCTAGCTGGACTTCACAAGTTGCTTATATGACCTTTAAGTTTTAGCAAAACAAAAATCTAGAGTCATGCATATGAGATAAGAAGAAGATAAGAAGAACATTTAGAGACAATAATAATCCTTGAGCCTGTCTCTTATTCCGTAGGCTCCATGACTATGAACTACCATCAGATATACTTACTAATAACAATAAAATATCTTTAATGAAGAAATAGAGAAACTATTAACCCTTCTATATCAATTTCCCCCTTTTGTAAATGGTATAACCTTCACTACAGGGTCAGTAGGCGTCCAAACAGGAGCTGCTGGCTCATGGGCCTAGTACCCATGAGGGGTCTTCCTACCACTTCACCCATCCACCCTCAGTGTGGACACCTACTCCCCGTCAGTAGAGGCCATTTGGGGTCCGTAGTAAACTACAGAGGGTTCAATGCTGGGACTCTTAGCACATACATTATTCATTAGTTTAGGTAATGCATATATCAATGTTTTTACAGCTATATAAAGCAGTAGACAGAACAACAATATTTGCATACAGGTTTGTATAATGCCAGAAACCCAACCTGCTAGGCCCTTAAACCAATTGGCTGGATTCATAAAAGAAAATGTATTTCCCCACCAGGAGTGCTTGTTGGCATCGTGCTCTTTTAACCATTTATCCCTAAGTTCACTTGTTTTCTGTATATCTGCTCTAACCTGGAGGTTGCCTGCAGGGTCAATGTAATGGCAACAGGCAGGACCAATTATTTGACACATTCCGCCGTCTTTTGCTGTCACAAAGTCTAGCACTATAGTATGCTGGTTAGTGACTACAATTAATTGTTTTTGTATAGCATTGGTAGCATTTAGAATCTCAAGAACCTGAAAAATTTGATCATCCAGGTAGTCAGTGGACTCTACTAGCTTGTCCCACATTTGCATTAAGAAAGGGTGTATGAAAATAGCACTAAATACCTTATTTGCTTTTCCCATTTCTACTACATGAGGCCTACCATTTGGCCGGGGTTTATTATCTGCTGCTTGTTTATACAAGGTATGAATTGGGACAGCTGCTACATCTACTTTACTATGAGGAACTATGAAAGTGGCAGGTGTAAGTCTGGCAAGTGTGCAAACCCCTCTCATGTCAGGGCTCACCCACTTGTGAGCACGATTCCCACAAACCAAAAACACTCCCTCTGGGAAAATACAAAAGTGAGTTTGACTTTGTACACAATAAAGCAGATTCAGAAGCCCCTTCATGACTTTATGAGCACACCACGTATTGTTCATTTGTTTTCCCGTCATACCCGAGATACAGCTACCCCACTCCCTCCTAAAAGTCCGTCTAATAAATGATGATGTACAGCCCTCAATACCCTTCTGATATACTGTCTCATTGTCCTTGGTTAAGTCATGTGTATGTATATAGAAACAGTTATTGTCTTTTCCACAATTTCCAACACCATTGTATTGAAGACTGAACCATAATCCATCATGGGGAATGGGGCCCGAATGAGGAATCTTAGTCTTTATTTTGGCAATTATGCCCTTGTCTGAATCGTATTCCATCCACCACGAGTATCCATCGGGCCGTGTGATATTTAGCTGGAACCAGGGTTTAGTGACTCATCCAACTATAGTCAATGTAGCAGATACATCACGAGGTACATCTTCTCCCAAAAATCTAGATTGAGTCCAGGTTTCAGTGTGTATACAGTCTAGTACCAATACCTCCTGTGGTTCCAGAGGTAAGGCTAAATAAGGCATAGTCTTTGAAGAAATAGGACTGTGTGTGCAGATCCAACAGTCTTTTGGCTTTTCTCCTTCCATGTCCTCAGTAAGAGAAATATGGTGGCGAATGAGTTTATTATCCCAGTCCGTATTTAAAAGTTCGCTCAGTGTCTTTGTTTGGTGCAGCAACCCTGCTACACCTAGCAGGATAATTAGCAAAACTCATTCTGCCGGTGGAGTGACCTTTTTACAGTGACTAGCGTGGATCCAGGTGGGTTTTCCCTCAAGTTTCACTGAGGTGGATGTGGTCAGCTGGACTTGGAATGGGCCATCAAAGCGTGGATCTAGGCTCCTTCTCACGTGTCTGCGCACGACCACCCAATCACCTGGATTCAGCTGATGCACATCTGCACTTGCATTGGGATCTGGAATGGATGAAAAGACATGTTTATGCACCACATTAAGTCTTTCCTGTAAGGCCTGGACGTAGGCTGTCATAGTGCCGTGTTGCATCTGTAACACTTGTGGAAAGTAGAGACCTGTTTTTGGGGCACTACCAAAAAGGACTTCAAAAGGAGACAAGCCTGTCTTTCTATTTGGAGTGTGTCTGACTGAAAAGAGTGCCAGGGATAAGCACTCTACCCAATTCTTTCCTGTCTCTGCCATGGCCTTTTGAATTTTTAGTTTAAGTGTCCCGTTTAATCTCTCTACTTTTCCACTGCTCTGTGGATGATAAGGGGTATGGAATGCCTGCTCTATTCCCAGGGCCTGCATAATGTCCCTCATTATTTCTCCAGTGAAGTGTGTACCCCTGTCACTTTCTATGGCTTCTGGGATGCCATACCGACAGACTAGTTCCTTCATCAGTTTTTCTGCAGTTGTTTTAGCATTTGCACATTTTACTGGATAGGCCTCAACCCATCCTGAGAAGAGATCTACACATACCAGGACGTA
This sequence comes from Anomaloglossus baeobatrachus, assembly GCF_048569485.1. Taxonomy (NCBI): domain Eukaryota; kingdom Metazoa; phylum Chordata; class Amphibia; order Anura; family Aromobatidae; genus Anomaloglossus; species Anomaloglossus baeobatrachus. The sequence continues at coordinate 630,674,181 of NC_134353.1, forward strand.
TTCATACACTCCTACCTTGGGTAGTTGTATGTAGTCTATTTGCAGTCGTTGAAACGGGTAGAGCGGTCTGGGTGTTGCTTTCTTAGGGACTTTTACTGTTTTACCTGGGTTGTGTTGTGCGCAGATAATGCAGGATTGTACGTGTTTGGAGGCTACGTAACTGAAGCCAGGAGCGATCCAGAAGGCATTCACCTGGTTACATATGTGACTTTTTGAGGCGTGAGTGGGGCCATGTGTTGCTTGTGCCATCATTGGGAACAGGGACCTTGGTAAACACAACCTATCCTTACTTTCCCATACTCCATTCGAGTTCAGCCCAGCTCCCATTTTCTCCCAGTGTTCCTTCTCTGTTTGGGCAGCCTGATGCTGGAGGGATTTCAGCAGGACATCCAGACTCACTGTGGCTGGGACTTGCTGGCTCCCTGCCACTATCCTCTGATCCCTAGGCCTCTTTGCTGCTGCTTTCGCAGCTGCATCCGCCCTTCTATTGCCTGCTACCTCCAGTGAGTCACCTTTTGTGTGTGCTTTCACCTTAATGATGCCAACCTGGACTGGTAACATTAGTGCCTCCATTAACCGTTTTACCAATTCTGCATTTTTAATAGGCTTACCAGCTGACGTAAGAAAAGCTCCACTTCTCCAGACAGGGCCAAAATCATGACAGACCCCAAATCCATAATTTGAGTCTGAATAAACATTAATTTTCCTACCTGATCCCGCTCTACACGCCTCAATGAGCGCTGTTAGCTCCGCCTCCTGCGCGGACATGTGCGGCGGGTGTGGTTCAGCTCGGATTACCTCATGTGAGGATACTACTGCATATCCAGTGTAGAGTCTCCCATCCAGGTGGTATCTGGAGCCATCTACAAAAAACTCAAAATCTGCATTAGTAATAGGTGTATCATAGACATGTGGAAAACCTGCTGTCTCCTGACTCATCAGCTCTATGCAGTCATGCTCGTGCGTCATGTCAAAGTATTCATCCTCACTTGCTACCATTGTCACCAATTCCCCCTTTTCTGGATCTACTGGCAAAAGGGTGGCTGGATTCAGAACATTACACCTCTTGAGGGTGACATACTCAGGAATCAGAAGGGCACATTCAAGTCTGAGCTGTCTGGCTATAGACAGGTGTTTCGGTTGGACTTGCACAAGTATAGCATGAATGTCATGCGGGGAGTAAATTGTTAAGGGAAATGTCAATGTGATCTCGCAAGCTTTCCCTAGCAGTACTGCAGCAGCCGATACAGCACGGACACACGTGGGTGACCCTCTGACAACTGGGTCCAATCGCGCTGAGTAGTAAGCTATTGGTCTTTGTTTGTCACCATGTTGCTGTGTGAGGACGGCTGTCGCATGCCCTCCCTGTTCTGTGCAAAACAAGAAAAATGGTTGATCGTAATTTGGAATACCCAGGGCCGGGGCAGATACAATGAGTAGTTTAAGGGAATGAAAGGAATCAATAGCTTCCTGAGTGAGGTCAAAGGGGTCAGATGACAGACAATCATAGAGGGGTTGCATCATTTGCGAGGCAGACCTTATCCAAGGCCTGCAGTATGACACTAAGCCCAAAAAGGTGCGCAGTTGCCGGTGGGACCTGGGTAAGGAGAGATTTTGGACTGCTTGTTTTCTCTCCTCAGTCAGGTGTCTTGTACCTTCAGAGATACAGTGACCCAAAAAGGTTACCTTTTGCTTACAGTATTGTAATTTTTCACGTGAAACTTTGCAACCATTCTCTGCCAGAAAACACAGCAAAGAAATTGTGGCTTCCATGCAGGACGTCTGGTCTGGACAGCAGAGCAAAAGGTCATCCACGTACTGCAATAGCGTAACCTGTGGATGAGGCGGTTGCCACTGCTCCAGAATTCCTGCCATAGCTGTAGAATAAATGGTAGGTGAATTCATTCCTCCTTGCGGGAGGACTGTCCACATGTACTGTTTCCCCTCATGTGTAAAGGCAAAAAGATACTGACAGTCAGGGTGTAGAGGCACAGAGAAATATGCATTTGCCAAATCAATTACTGTAAAACATTTGGAGGTCCCTGGGATTTGTGACAGTAAGGTATGTGGGTTTGGAACAATTGGTGTTACACTCTCAGTGACAGCATTGACAGCTCTCAAATCATGCACCATTCTGTACGTGTCAGGGGAACCTTTGGGCCCTTTTTTCTTGATTTGATACAAGGGAGTGTTACAGGGGGAGGACCTTTGTACTAGAGCCCCTGCTTGCACATATTCTCTTATATCTCTGGTCAGGGCCATTGATTTGGCTGGGCTTAAGGGATACTGTTTTAAACAAGGAGGAGTGAAGCCTTCTTTTAATTTTATCATGACTGGGGGAATAGGAAGCCGACCAACATCAGTTTTTCCCTTTGCCCATACAATGTCTGGAACTTGTTGCATTGCTATGTCTTTACTAGTTCTGGTATCGGACACTCTCGCAGATTTGGACATGTACACCATTGCTGCAATCTTGCACAAGTGTTTGTCAGAGAGGGGACTTGTGACTGTAATACCTTCTGGGGTGTATTGTATGGTAGCCTGGATAGCACTTAACACATCAGCCCCCAGAAAATTCATAGGAGTATTTTCACTAACAATAAGCTTTGTGAGAATTTCCTGGCTATCTTGTAATCTCAGCTTCATCTGTTTTGTCAAGGGAGTTTCAGACACCAATCCCTCCACCCCGACACACTCCACAGTCTCGTCAGTAATCATATCTGGCTTTCTCAGGTCTTTATGTACCACAGTGCCGGCTGCCCCAGTGTCAATTAAAAATTCTGCCTCTTTCCCCCCTGGCATTGTTATGGTCGTAAGTAAGGTGGGACCAGGTCCTGAGGGAACGAAAACAGGGTACACATTTGTCACTGGGTTGCCAGTTTCCTAGGTCAGAGGCAAGGGAGGAGGGAAATCAGTCTGCTCACTCTCCTTTTTGGAGTTTTTGCACTGTCTGGCATAATGTCCATTCTGTCCACAATTCCAGCACTGTACGGTCGCTCGGTCACCTGGTGCCCCCCCTCTCTGCTTCCACTGTCTTCCTTGTGCTCTCTTTCTTGCACTATCTGTTTGGCTGTTTTGGATCCTGCTGGAGCCCCACGCTGCACACTGAACAAGTTGCCCATGGCTTCAACTTATTCCCACACAGCCCACCTTTCTGCAAATTCCCTCTCAGTGTCCCTGAACCTTGTTAACAGGCCACAAGTCTCCTGGCAAGTCAGAATGGGCTCTCAAGTGGTAGCTGGAAGGCTAAATCAGCATTCACTCTCACCTGCTACACTTGTAGGGCGTATTGGGAAGGGTTAAAAAACCCCCACCTCTCTCACCCAATAGACCAGATGACTAAAGCAGGAAGGACCAGGTGTGATAGTCCTCTCACCTGCTAGACCACCTCCATGTAAGTGGGAAGGCCACAATGCTCTCTAACCCACTTCAAACCTGATGTGCAGTTGGGTACTCCATGCTGGTCCTTCCTGCTTTAGGAAGCAGTGAAAGTAAACTAGAGTTAGGCTATGTGCGCACGTTGCGTCGGAGTACCTGCAGTTTATTCTGCACGTTTTCCTTCCCTTGGTTTTTGACCATTTTTTAGCGATAAAAACGCATGCGTTTTTATCGCGTTTTTAGTGCGTTTTCAGCGCTTTTTACCTGCGTTTTCACCTGCGTTTCTGCAGATGCATTTTGTAGATCAAGACACTGAGAAATAAAGTTGAAATAGTCAAAAAGAATGAAAAAAGATAAAAAAAGGATAAAATTAACTTTTAATAAAGCTATATGGAAAATTATCAATTTTAATGAAATAATAGTGGTTATGCACATTTTAACAGAAAAATAGGTAAAGTATAATATTTTTTAACATTTAAATTTTCGGTTATTGTGTGTGTGTAAAGGAACATTAGAAACCATTAATTTTTGGCCAGAAAAGCATGCGTTTTTTGAGCCAAAAACGCAGTGGAAAAGCAGGTAAAAAGCATGAAAAACGCAGGAATTGTGCTTTTGGTTGCGTTTTGCCATTTCTCATTGACTCCAATGTTAAGGAAACGCTGCAGAAATGGCAAAAACAACTGACATGCTGCTTCTTTTTCAGCATGGTTTTTGACCACAAATATGCAAATTAAACGCTGCAGAAAAAAAAGCAAAGTGCAGACAGGATTTCTGCTTTTCCCATAGACTTTGCTGGAAAACAAAAACGCATGTGTTTTAGCGCAAAAACGCTGCTGCTAAAAACGCTGCAGAAACGCGGGAAAAAACGCAACGTGCGAACATAGCCTTAAACCAAAACAATCCTCAGAGCTGACTTCTCAGAGAGTGCAGAAAATCGCGCAGCTGTTCACTTGACTCATCAGCTCTATGCAGTCATGCTCGTGCGTCATGTCAAAGTATTCATCCTCACTTGCTACCATTGTCACCAATTGAATCTGTGCCATTTCTCAACATCCAAACATCCGTACTCTGGCATGTCTGCCTTTTTGAGTATCGGTCTGACATTTTTCACTGCTTCCTAAAGCAGTTAATGGACGGACAACAGATTATCTTACTAATAACAATAAAATATCTTTAATGAAGAAATAGAGAAACTATTAACCCTTCTATATCAGTATAAAAATTAATAAATAAATAACAAATTGGCATAGGGTCCCTCATATTAAGATACCCAGATAAAGCCACGGCTACAGGCTGCAGTCCTCAACCCTGGATGCGACAACCCCAACACTTTACCCAGCTCTTGCCAATTGCCCTGGTGCGGTTGCAATCAGGATAATTAAGGAGTTAATGGCAGCCCACAGCTGCCACTAAAGCTGGGTTCACACATAGCGACAGCGACAACGACGTCGCTTTTACGTCACCATTTTCTGTGACGCAACAGCGACCTAGTAAGTCGCTGTTATGATCGCTGCTTAGCTGTCAAACACAGCAGACGCAGCAGCGATCATAACGACACGCGTCGCTGTGGAAGCCATGCTGCACTTGGTAACTAAGGTAAATATCGGGTAACCATTACCTGATATTTACCTTGGTTCCCAGCGCACACCGCTTATCACTGGCTCCCTGCTCTCCTAGCCAGGGTACACATCGGGTTAATTACCCGATGTGTACTCCGGCTCCGGCTACGCGTGCAGGGAGCCAGCGCTAAGCGGTGCGCTTTCACGCTGCCAGTGCCGGCTCCCTGCTCACGTAGCTGGAGTACACATCGGGTAATTAACCCGGTGTGTACTCCATCTACGTGTGCAGGGAGCAGGGAGCCGGCACTGGCAGTGTGAGAGTGCGGTGCTAGTAACTAATGTAAATATCGGGTAACCAAGGAAAGGGCTTCTTGGTTACCCGATGTTTACAGTGGTTACAGCTCACCGCAGGCTGCCAGATGACGGCTCCTGCTCCCTGCTCGGTTCAGTTCGTCGCTCTTTCGCTGTCACACACAGCGATGTGTGCTTCACAGCGGGAGAGCGTCAAGCAAAAAATGAAGCAGGATATTCAGCAACGAGCGGCGACCTCACAGCAGGGGCCAGCTCGTTGCTGGATGTCACACACAGCGATAGCGACGGGACGTCGCTGCTACGTCACAGAAAATTGTGACGTAGCAGCGACGTCGTTGTCGCCGTCGCTGTGTGTGACACCACCTTAAGCCCTAGATTAGTAATGAGAATAGTCTATGAGACCCCCTATCACTAATCTGTAAGTGAAAATAAAAAAGCACAAACACCACAAGAATCCTTTATTTGAATTAAAATACAAAGAAAGACTCTTTCACCCCTTTATTAACCACCAAATCCAACATAATCCACACAAGGCCCCACGACTATTCAGCTCTATTACATCTGAATTAACACCATGTGGCCATATAAGTTATATCATGACCGCTCACTGTGAGGTTCAGGCAGAGACTGAGTGAGCCACGCAATCAGTGGTGACTTCACTAAGGTTAGCAGCGGCCATGGCTGGAGGTTCTCACGGTCCTCCACCTGTGACCGCAGGTAAGCTGACCTCAGGGGACCTCAGTGAACTCAGGTGAGATCACTGAAGCCCCACACCCCCCTCCACCCGGCCAGCAATGCCACTGTTAAAACGTGGGGCCATGCCCCGCCAGACCCTTAATACTGACACTGCCTGCCGGGGGGGAGGATACTGGGCTGCCCGCACTCCTTGACCCCCAGCCAGCACTGTCAGTGTTAATGGGCTAGCGAGGTGCACACTTTAAGCCAGAGTGCAGTACTCAGGTCACCGGAGGTCATACCGTGGGACCCTGGGTATGACTTCTGGTGAACTGAGTGACGTCACTGCTGCCAGCCAGGTCCCTCTTGTCAGTGTTTCCCAGAGCCAGGACAGATCGGACCTGTTTTTGGTCTCTTCAGGCTCAGATGTAGATGAGCCAGGATCTTTGTGGGATGTCGTGTGGATTACGGCTGAACTTCAAGGGTCTTTTTGGGGTTAATAAAGAGGGGAAAGAGGATGGTGTATTTTATTTCAAATAAAGATATTTTCTCAGTGTTAATGTTTACATCTTTTTACTTATAGAATTAGTGATGGGGGTCTCATAGACCCTCCCAATTACTAATCTAGGGTTTAGTTGCAGCTGTGGACTTCCAATATCCCCTTAATTACCACGATTGACACCACACTGGGGCAATCGGGAAGAGTCGGGTAAAGTGCTGGGATTGTCGCATCTAATGGATGCGAGAATCCTGGGCGGTTGCACATTGTTAATTTTATGCTGGGTGGCTCTCAATAACTCTAGGTCTCCCCAGCCTGAGAATACCAGCCCCCAGCTGTATGGCTTTATTTTAGATGGTTATCAAAATTAAGGGGGACTGCATGCCGGCTATTTAAATTATTTAAATATTTTTTACTCTAGTCAGGGGCTGATGTACAGTTAGGCTATGTGCGCACGCTGAGTTTTTGGTGCAGAAATTTTCTGCACAAAAAACACCTTGTGGTAGAAAAATGCACCAAAAAAGGCATGTGTTTTTTGGTGTGGTTTTTTTGTGTGAATTCAATGACTTGAAGGGCTAAAAAATACAGGGGAAAAAAAAGCACCAACAATTGACACTCTGCAGATTTTTTCTGAACCCAAAACTGCAAGGAAACAAGAAGCACAGTGAGCACAGGACTTCATAATTCTCATTGACTTTGCTGGGAAGAGAAACACGCAGATTTCTCAGAACTGCACCAAAAACCGCATAAAAAATGCAGCATGTGCACAGGGCCTTATAGTGTAATTTCCGCAGCTGAATTGGCATAACTTATGATGCACTTCCCGGGCGCGCATCGCCGGCTCTGCTCACTGTGGCGCGGATGGCAGGGACAAAGGTCACAACAGTTTTTAGCAACTTTGTGATGCACAAAAACTTTGCAACATTTCAAGGTGTTTGACACTAGAGGGTAGACAATGGGCTCAGCATGGCCATCCACTCATTGTGCCTGCCCTTGTTGGATCGTAGACGTTAGGCTATGTGCGCACGTGTGCGTAATTCATGCAGTTACGCTGCGCTTTGTAGCGCAGCGTAACTGCATGCGTCCTGCGTCCTCTGCACAGTCTATGGAGATTGTGCAGGGGCCGTGCGCACGTGGCGTCTTAGAGCGCAGCGCTTCGGCTGCTGCCCGGAGCACGCGTTCTAAGAAGTGACATGTCACTTCTTCCGTGCGCTTTGCCGGCAGCTCCTGCTCTGTCTATGGGAGGAGCTGCAGGCAGAGCGCATGGAATCGGCTTTTTTTTTCACTACGGACATTTTCTGCAGTGATTTGAAGCGCACGTGTGCTCTTCAGATCGCTGCAGAAATTTCTGCAGTGACTGTACGCAACGTGTGCACATAGCCTTACTTAGTTTGAGGCCTGGCAAGAACCAGCGTGGGAGACTGGCTGGGAATCCCTGAATCCAGAATGTCGCCAGCCATGCTAAACTCATTGTGTCGGCCCTCGTTGGATCGCAGTATTACACTAGATAACTGATAAGAAAAAACGAATTGGCCCCATGTGTTTCCAGCCACTAGGGATTAGCCCATTATGTTACGGACGGACAGACAGGTGGATGGACACCACTATGAAGCCAACAGCTGCAGAGTGCAGACATTAAACTGGGCAAAACTGGTGTGTGAAATACAAAAATGGGCCGGAATACGGTTTGCTAGAAGCGGCTTTAGGCCTTGTGCCCACAGGACTTTTTTTCATGCTTTTTTAACTGATAACAAGCAAGGAAAATGCATGCCAGCAAAGTATAGAGAATCATGACGTGCTGTCAGGGCCGGCTCCAGGTTTTTGTGGGCCCCGGGCGGAAGAGTCCCAGTGGGCCCCATCCACACACAGACACCGATACGAACATATACATATTTAAAGACAAACTCACAAAAATACATATAAACAGACAAATATATACAGTCATATACACTTACAGACACACACACACACACACACACAAGTCTGCTGGATACAGACAAACACATACAACTCTGCTACATACAAACACATACAGCTCTGCTACATACAGACAAACGCACACACAAACTCTGCTACATACAGACAAACACATACAACTCTGCTACATACAAACACATACAACTCTGCTACATACAGACAAACACATACAACTCTGCTACATACAGACAAACACATACAACTCTGCTACATACAGACAAACACATACAACTCTGCTACATACAGACAAACACATACAACTCTGCTACATACAGACAAACACATACAACTCTGCTACATACAGACAAACACACAACTCTGCTACATACAGACAAACACATACAACTCTGCTACATACAGACAAACACATACAACTCTGCTACATACAAACACATACAACTCTGCTACATACAGACAAACACATACAACTCTGCTACATACAGACAAACACACAACTCTGCTACATACAAACACATACAACTCTGCTACATACAGACAAACACACACAACTCTGCTACATACAGACAAACACATACAACTCTGCTACATACAGACAAACACATACAACTCTGCTACATACAAACACATACAACTCTGCTACATACAGACAAACACATACAACTCTGCTACATACAGACAAACACACAACTCTGCTACTTACAAACACATACAACTCTGCTACATACAGACAAACACACACAACTCTGCTACATACAGACAAACACATACAACTCTGCTACATACAGACAAACACACACAACTCTGCTACATACAAACACATACAACTCTGCTACATACAGACAAACACATACAACTCTGCTACATACAGACAAACACACAACTCTGCTACATACAAACACATACAACTCTGCTACATACAGACAAACACACAACTCTGCTACATACAGACAAACACATACAACTCTGCTACATACAGACAAACACATACAACTCTGCTACATACAAACACATACAACTCTGCTACATACAGACAAACACATACAACTCTGCTACATACAGACAAACACACAACTCTGCTACATACAAACACATACAACTCTGCTACATACAGACAAACACACACAACTCTGCTACATACAGACAAACACATACAACTCTGCTACATACAGACAAACACACACAACTCTGCTACATACAAACACATACAACTCTGCTACATACAGACAAACACATACAACTCTGCTACATACAGACAAACACATACAACTCTGCTACATTCAGACAAACACATACAACTCTGCTACATACAAACACATACAACTCTGCTACATACAGACAAACACATACAACTCTGCTACATACAGACACATACAACTCTGCTACATACAGACAAACACATACAACTCTGCTACATACAAACACATACAACTCTGCTACATACAGACAAACACATACAACTCTGCTACATACAGACAAACACACACAACTCTGCTACATACAAACACATACAACTCTGCTACATACAGACAAACACATACAACTCTGCTACATACAGACAAACACATACAACTCTGCTACATACAGACAAACACATACAACTCTGCTACATACAGACAAACACACAACTCTGCTACATACAAACACATACAACTCTGCTACATACAGACAAACACATACAACTCTGCTACATACAGACAAACACACAACTCTGCTACATACAAACACATACAACTCTGCTACATACAGACAAACACATACAACTCTGCTACATACAAACACATACAACTCTGCTACATACAGACAAACACACACAACTCTGCTACATACAGACAAACACATACAACTCTGCTACATACAGACAAACACATACAACTCTGCTACATACAGACAAACACATACAACTCTGCTACATTCAGACAAACACATACAACTCTGCTACATTCAGACAAACACATACAACTCTGCTACATACAAACACATACAACTCTGCTACATACAGACAAACACATACAACTCTGCTACATACAGACAAACACATACAACTCTGCTACATACAGACAAACACATACAACTCTGCTACATACAAACACATACAACTCTGCTACATACAGACAAACATACAACTCTGCTACATACAGACAAACACACACAACTCTGCTACATACAAACACATACAACTCTGCTACATACAGACAAACACATACAACTCTGCTACATTCAGACAAACACATACAACTCTGCTACATTCAGACAAACACATACAACTCTGCTACATTCAGACAAACACATACAACTCTGCTACATACAAACACATACAACTCTGCTACATTCAGACAAATGCACACAACTCTGCTGCTCTGTGGGGCCCACACCCGCGGCTTGGCGGGGACAGCACCAGCGGCAGCACCCGCGGCTCGGCAGGGCCCACACCCGCGGCTCGGCAGGGCCCACACCCGCGGCTCGGCGGGTACAGCACCAGCGGCAGCACCCGCGGCTCGGCGGGGCCAGCACCCGTGGCACTGGCAGCACCCGCGGCACTGGCAGCACCCGCGGCTCGGCAGGGCCCACACCCGCGGCTCGGCGGGTACAGCACCAGCGGCACTGGCAGCACCCGCGGCTCGGCAGGGCCCACACCCGCGGCTCGGCAGGGCCCACACCCGCGGCTCGGCGGGTACAGCACCAGCGGCACTGGCAGCACCCGCGGCTCGGCAGGGCCCACACCCGCGGCTCGGCAGGGCCCACACCCGCGGCTCGGCGGGTACAGCACCAGCGGCACTGGCAGCACCCGCGGCTCGGCAGGGCCCACACCCGCGGCTCGGCAGGGCCAGCACCCGCGGCTCGGCGGGGCCAGCACCCGCGGCACTGGCAGCACCCGCGGCTCGGCAGGGCCCACACCCGCGGCTCGGCAGGGCCAGCACCCGCGGCTCGGCGGGTACAGCACCCGCGGCACTGGCAGCACCCGCGGCTCGGCAGGGCCCACACCCGCGGCTCGGCGGGGCCAGCACCCGCGGCTCGGCGGGGCCCGCACCCGCGGAATCGGCGGGTGGGGGCATTGGCAGGGGCCAGGGCATACATCCAGGGGGTAGAAGCAGCTCACCGGGGCCTATAATGGGGAGGCGGGGAGGGCACTTACCCGATTAGGTCACGGTGGAGAGGGCTCAGAGGGGGCCCACACAGCACCGGACAGAAGCTCGCCTCCTTCATCTGTGGGACTGAGAAGGCGGTAGCTCCGCCCACAGGTGAAATTCAAACGAGGATGTCTGCGCGCCTTAAAGTGACGGCGCCACAGATTGCTGCCGAGGACTGCGGTCCCCGGAGCTCGGCCGGGGACCGCAGAACTGTAAAGGCGAGTGGGCCCCGGCCAAGGGACAGGAGAACTGACGAGGCCGAGTGGGCCCCCCCGGCTCTCCAGGGCCCCGGCATTTGCCCGGGTTTGCCGGGTGCTGACGCCGGCCCTGCGTGCTGTGCCCACAGTGCTGCTTTTTTCCTTGCTTTTTGGCTATGTGCCCACAGTGCTTCTTTTTTCCTTGCTTTTTGGCTATGTGCTCACAGTGCTTCCTTTTTCCTTGCTTTTTGGCTATGTGCACACAGTGCTTCTTTTTTTCCTTGCTTTTTGGCTATGTGCCCACAGTGCTTCTTTTTTCCTTGCTTTTTGGCTATGTGCCCACAGTGCTTCTTTTTCCTTGCTTTTTGGCTATGTGCCCACAGTGCTTCTTTTTCCTTGCTTTTTGGCTATGTGCCCACAGTGCTTCTTTTTTCCTTGCTTTTTGGCTATGTGCCCACAGTGCTTATTTTTCCTTGCTTTTTGGCTATCTGCCCACAGTGCTTCTTTTTTCCTTGCTTTTTGGCTATGTGCCCACAGTGCTTCTTTTTTCCTTGCTTTTTGGCTATGTGCCCACAGTGCTTCGTTTTTTCCTTGCTTTTTGGCTATCTGCCCACAGTGCTTCTTTTTTCCTTGCTTTTTGGCTATGTGCCCACAGTGCTTCTTTTTTCCTTGCTTTTTGGCTATGTGCCCACAGTGCTTCTTTTTTCCTTGCTTTTTGGCTATGTGCCCACAGTGCTTCGTTTTTTCCTTGCTTTTTGGCTATGTGCACACAGTGCTTCTTTTTTCCTTGCTTTTTGGCTATGTGCACACAGTGATTCTTTTTTCCTTGCTTTTTGGCTATGTGCACACAGTGATTCTTTTTTCCTTGCTTTTTGGCTATGTGCCCACAGTGCTTCTTTTTTCCTTGCTTTTTGGCTATGTGCCCACAGTGCTTCTTTTTTCCTTGCTTTTTGGCTATGTGCACACAGTGCTTCTTTTTTTCCTTGCTTTTTGGCTATGTGCCCACAGTGCTTCTTTTTTCCTTGCTTTTTGGCTATGTGCCCACAGTGCTTCTTTTTCCTTGCTTTTTGGCTATGTGCCCACAGTGCTTCTTTTTTCCTTGCTTTTTGGCTATGTGCCCACAGTGCTTCTTTTTTCCTTGCTTTTTGGCTATGTGCACACAGTGATTCTTTTTTCCTTGCTTTTTGGCTATGTGCCCACAGTGCTTCTTTTTTCCTTGCTTTTTGGCTATGTGCCCACAGTGCTTCTTTTTTCCTTGCTTTTTGGCTATCTGCCCACAGTGCTTCTTTTTTCCTTGCTTTTTGGCTATGTGCACACAGTGCTTCTTTTTTCCTTGCTTTTTGGCTATGTGCACACAGTGCTTCTTTTTTCCTTGCTTTTTGGCTATCTGCCCACAGTGCTTCTTTTTTCCTTGCTTTTTGGCTATGTGCCCACAGTGCTTCTTTTTTCCTTGCTTTTTGGCTATGTGCCCACAGTGCTTGTTTTTTCCTTGCTTTTTGGCTATGTGCCCACAGTGCTTCTTTTTCCTTGCTTTTTGGCTATGTGCCCACAGTGCTTCTTTTTTCCTTGCTTCTTGGCTATGTGCCCACAGTGCTTCTTTTCCCTTGCTTTTTGGCTATCTGCCCACAGTGCTTCTTTTCCCTTGCTTTTTGGCTATGTGCCCACAGTGCTTCTTTTCCCTTGCTTTTTGGCTATGTGCCCACAGTGCTTCTTTTTTCCTTGCTTTTTGGCTATATGCCCACAGTGCTTCTTTTTTCTTTGCTTTTTGGCTATGTGCCCACTGTGCTTCTTTTTTCCTTGCTTTTTGGCTATGTGCCCACAGTGCTCCTTTTTTCCTTGCTTTTTGGCTATGTGCCCACAGTGCTTCTTTTTTCCTTGCTTTTTGGCTATGTGCACACAGTGATTCTTTTTTCCTTGCTTCTTGGCTATGTGCCCACAGTGCTTCTTTTTTCCTTGCTTTTTGGCTATGTGCCCACAGTGCTTCTTTTTTCCTTGCTTTTTGGCTATGTGCACACAGTGCTTCTTTTTTTCCTTGCTTTTTGGCTATGTGCCCACAGTGCTTCTTTTTTCCTTGCTTTTTGGCTATGTGCCCACAGTGCTTCTTTTTTCCTTGCTTTTTGGCTATGTGCCCACAGTGCTTCTTTTTCCTTGCTTTTTGGCTATGTGCCCACAGTGCTTCTTTTTTCCTTGCTTTTTGGCTATGTGCCCACAGTGCTTCTTTTTCCTTGCTTTTTGGCTATGTGCCCACAGTGCTTCTTTTTTCCTTGCTTTTTGGCTATGTGCCCACAGTGCTTCTTTTTCCTTGCTTTTTGGCTATGTGCCCACAGTGCTTCTTTTTTCCTTGCTTTTTGGCTATGTGCCCACAGTGCTTCTTTTTCCTTGCTTTTTGGCTATGTGCCCACAGTGCTTCTTTTTTCCTTGCTTTTTGGCTATGTGCCCACAGTGCTTCTTTTTCCTTGCTTTTTGGCTATCTGCCCACAGTGCTTTTTTTTTCCTTGCTTTTTGGCTATCTGCCCACAGTGCTTCTTTTTTCCTTGCTTTTTGGCTATGTGCCCACAGTGCTTCTTTTTTCCTTGCTTTTTGGCTATGTGCCCACAGTGCTTTTTTCCTTGCTTTTTGGCTATGTGCCCACAGTGCTTATTTTTTCCTTGCTTTTTGGCTATGTGCCCACAGTGCTTCTTTTTTTCAGCACAAAAAAACTGTTTTTTTCATGCTTCTTCTTAGGTATTGAGATAGGGAAAAAAGCAGGGAAAAAAAAACAATTGACGTGTTGCTTCTTTTTTTAGCAACAAAAAAAGCAAGAAAAAAAGAAGCACTGTGGGCACATTATTATTATTATTATGATTTATTATATATACATAGCCTGGATCCCAGGGAGCCTGAAAGACTCATCACCTCACTGACTGGGGATGTGCACAATGCAGGAACCCAGAAGCAGCAGAGTGCAGTGCAGCAGAGTGCAGTGCAGCAGAGTGCAGTGCAGCAGAGTGCAGTGCAGCAGAGAGCAGTGCAGCAGAGAGCAGTGCAGCAGAGAGCAGTGCAGGCTCATGTGTGTACAGGGGAATACATGGGAGCAGTGTGACTGCCCTGACCACTGAGCCCTCACTGGGGAGATGCTCGGCTCTGCACTCTGCAGGACATCGCTCCTACTCCACACAGAACCACGTGACCTGTATCAGCAGCCAGGAGGGTGACTCCGCCCCCACACGTGACTGATCACATGGCCGCTACATCATCAAAGGTCCTTTAGCATTTACGGGCAGCAGAGTCATCACGTGATTTATTGCCAGTGTCTGTGTATCAATCCGGCCGCAGCTTCACCGATAGAGGCTCCTGGGTCTCTGCCTCATTCACATCACCGCTCTGGAGTAAGCAGAAGCGGAAGTGAGCAGGGCTCCAGCAGTCACGGCTCGGCTCCTCGGCGTGTTTATACGTCTCCACCAATCAGAGTGTTCCCAGGGTGGGATCAGCTGCCGGGGAAGCAGGAGGTGACAGGTCAGTGTCCGGGCATGCTTGGTGTCAGGATGAATGAGATCACCGACGGTCGGAATGTCTGCTGGGGGAATTACAGGGGCGATGACCGTGTGTGTGCGGAAAGAAGCAGCAGTGAGTGCAGGAGCGGATGTTCTCCGTGCAGCTAGCCGGCCGCCTCCAATACATCCACATCCATTGCTGGCTCCCAACCTTCCAGGCCACCAGAAATAGCCAAATGCTGCTCTCAGTTGAAGTTTGGGACTCCCAGAAGCATGGCTGGAGCAGCAGTGCGCATGCTCGACCACAGTGCCTTCAAGTAGGGCACTTCAGATCCCTGGTTCTTGGGATCTGTGGGACACTCAGCAATCGGACCCCCAGTGATCAGGAAGCTGTCACGGGGATCGCTACAAGTAGCGTTTTTAAAAAAAAAGGTAAAAAACTGCAAGTTGCTGGATCCTCACAATAACGCACGCAAACGCATGTGAACGCATGTTGATGCGAATCCAGTGCAAATGCATTGAAATGAAAACGCATTTGCACTGGATCCGTTTTTGCGTTGAAAAAACGTTCAGGACGCATGTTAAACAAAACGTAGTGTGAAAGCAGCCTAAGGCCCAGTGCGCACTTGCCGTTTTTTGCCGCGGATTTCCTGCGGTTTTGCTGCATGTTATGTTCATAACATCTCTGCAGTGAATCACCAGCAAAACCTATGGGAAAAAAAAATCCTGTGCACACTATGCAGATTTTGACAGCTGCATGTTCTGCTGTGGGATTCTCGCAGCAAAAACAATTGCATGTCACTTCTTTTCCGCAGGCCCCTGCGGGATTTCACTCCATTGACTCCAATGTAATTGTGAAATCCCGCAGGGAACAACGCAGGCAGCAAATTCTGTGCGGTTAATTGCGTTTTCCTACGTTATTCCCTCCGGTATTTCGCGGTTTACCTGCGGTAATGTACATCGCTGCCTGCGGTTTTGCAGGGAAGTGATGTCATTACAGGAAGAGGAAGCGGAGCAGAGAGTAATCACACACACAGATCACACACACACAGAGACGACACAGACACATAGAACACACACACATCACACACAGACATAGAATACACACACACATATCACACACAGACATAGAATACACACACATATCACACACAGACATATAGAATACACACACATCACACACACAGACATATAGAATACACACACCTATCTCACACAGACATATAGAATACACACACACACACAGACATATAGAATACACACACACACACACGCAGACATATAGAATACACACACACACACACACACGCAGACATATAGAATACACACACACACACACGCAGACATATAGAATACACACACACACACACACACGCAGACATATAGAATACACACACACACACACGCAGACATATAGAATACACACACACACACAGACATATAGAATACACACACACACACACACGCAGACATATAGAATACACACACATATCACACACACACACAGACATATAGAATACACACACACACGCAGACATATAGAATACACACACACATATCACACACACACACAGACATATAGAATACACACACACACACACGCAGACATATAGAATACACACACACACATATCACACACACACACAGACATATAGAATACACACACACACATATCACACACAGACATATAGAATACACACACATATCACACACACACAGACATATAGAATACACACACAGACATATAGAATACACACACATATCACACACAGACATATAGAATACACACACATCACACACACAGACATATAGAATACACACACATATCACACACAGACATATAGAATACACACACATATCACACACAGACATATAGAATACACACACAGACATATAGAACACACACACACACAGACATATAGAATACACACACATATCACACACAGACATATAGAATACACACACATATCACACACAGACATATAGAATACACACACACAGACATATAGAATACACACACATATCACACACAGACATATAGAATACACACACATATCACACACAGACATATAGAATACACACACACAGACATATAGAATACACACACATATCACACACAGACATATAGAATACACACACATCACACACACAGACATATAGAATACACACACATATCACACACAGACATATAGAATACACACACATCACACACACAGACATATAGAATACACACACAGACATATAGAATACACACATATAGAATACACACACATATCACACACACACACAGACATAGAATACACACACATATCACACACAGACATATAGAATACACACAAATCACACACACAGACATATAGAATACACACAAATCACACACACAGACATATAGAATACACACACACACACACACGCAGACATATAGAATACACACACACATATCACACACACACACAGACATATAGAATACACACACACACACACGCAGACATATAGAATACACACACACACATATCACACACACACACAGACATATAGAATACACACACACACATATCACACACAGACATATAGAATACACACACATATCACACACACACAGACATATAGAATACACACACAGACATATAGAATACACACACATATCACACACAGACATATAGAATACACACACATCACACACACAGACATATAGAATACACACACATATCACACACAGACATATAGAATACACACACATATCACACACAGACATATAGAATACACACACAGACATATAGAACACACACACACACAGACATATAGAATACACACACATATCACACACAGACATATAGAATACACACACATATCACACACAGACATATAGAATACACACACACAGACATATAGAATACACACACATATCACACACAGACATATAGAATACACACACATATCACACACAGACATATCGAATACACACACACAGACATATAGAATACACACACATATCACACACAGACATATAGAATACACACACATCACACACACAGACATATAGAATACACACACATATCACACACAGACATATAGAATACACACACATCACACACACAGACATATAGAATACACACACAGACATATAGAATACACACATATAGAATACACACACATATCACACACACACACAGACATAGAATACACACACATATCACACACAGACATATAGAATACACACAAATCACACACACAGACATATAGAATACACACAAATCACACACACAGACATATAGAATACACACAAATCACACACACAGACATATAGAATACACACACAAATCACACACACAGACATATAGAATACACACACAGACATATAGAATACACACACACACAGACATATAGAATACACACACACACACACACACAGACATATAGAATACACACACACACACACACAGACATATAGAATACACACACACACACACACAGACATATAGAATACACACACACACAGACATATAGAATACACACACACACAGACATATAGAATACACACACACACAGACATATAGAATACACACACATATCAGACACACACAGACATATAGAATACACACACACAGACATATAGAATACACACACACATCACACACACACAGACATATAGAATACACACACACACATCACACACACACACACATCACACACACACAGACATATAGAATACACACACACACATCACACACACACAGACATATAGAATACACACACACATCACACACACACAGACATATAGAATACACACACACATCACACACACACAGACATATAGAATACACACACACATCACACACACACAGACATATAGAATACACACACACACAGACATATAGAATACACACACACACACACACACACACACATCACACACAGACATATAGAATACACACACATATCACACACACACAGACATATAGAATACACAGACATATAGAATACACACACACAACACACACACAGACATATAGAATACACACACATATCACACACACAACACACACACAGACATATAGAATACACAGACATATAGAATACACACACAACACACACACAGACATATAGAATACACACACATATCACACACACAGACATATAGAATACACACACAACACACACACACACAGACATATAGAATACACACACATCACACACAGACATATAGAATACACACACACACAGACATAGAATACACATCACACACACAGACATATAGAATACACACACACAACACACACACACAGACATATAGAATACACACACACACAACACACAGACATATAGAATACACACATCACACAGACATATAGAATACACACATCACACAGACATATAGAATACACACACACACAGACATATAGAATACACACACATATCACACACACACACACACACACACAGACTACACACACATATCACACACATACATATAGAATACACACACATATCACACACACACACAGACATATAGAATACACACACACACACACACACACACACACACACACACACACAGACATATAGAATACACACACATATCACACTCACACACAGACATAGAATACACACACATATCACACACACAGACATATAGAATACACACACATATCACACATACATATAGAATACACACACATAGCACACTCAGACATATAGAATACACACACATATCACACACACACACACACACACACATATAGAATACACACACATCACACACACAGACATATAGAATACACACACATATCACACACACACACAGACATATAGAATACACACACATATCACACACACAGACATATAGAATACACACACATATCACACACACACATAGAATATATACACACACATAGAATATATACACACACACAGACATATAGAATACACACGCATATCACACTCACACACAGACATAGAATACACACGCATATCACACTCTCACAGACATATAGAATACACACACATATCACACACACACACACACAGGCACAGACATAGAATACAGACGCATATCACACTCACACACAGACATAGAATACAGACGCATATCACACTCAGACACAGACATATAGAATACACACACATATCACACTCACACACAGACATATAGAATACACACACATATCACACTCACACACAGACATATAGAATACACACACATATCACACACACACACAGACATATAGAATACACACACATATCACACACACAGACATATAGAATACACACACACACATCACACACACACAGACATATAGAATACACACACACACACATCACACACACAGACATATAGAATACACACACACACATCACACACACACAGACATATAGAATACACACACACACATCACACACACAGACATATAGAATACACATCACACACAGACAGACATATAGAATACACACACATATCACACACACACACAGACATATAGAATACACACACATATCACACACACAGACATATAGAATACACACACATATCACACACACACATATAGAATACACACACATATCACACACACACACAGACATAGAATACACACACATCACACTCACACACAGACATATAGAATACACACACATATCACACTCAGACATATAGAATACACACACATATCACACTCAGACATATAGAATACACACACATATCACACTCAGACATATAGAATACACACACATATCACACTCAGACATATAGAATACACACACATCACACTTGCACACATGCACAGACATAGAATACATACGCATATCACACTCACACAGACATAGAATACACAAGCATTTCACACTCACACACAGACATATAGAATACACACACATATCACACACACAGGCACAGACATAGAATACACACGCATATCACACTCACACACAGAATACAGACGCATATCACACTCACACACAGACATATAGAATACACACACATCACACACACATATAGAATACACACACATATCACACTCAGACATATAGAATACACACACATATCACACTCAGACATATAGAATACACACACATATCACACTCAGACATATAGAATACACACACATATCACACACAGACATATAGAATACACACGCATATCACACTCACACATAGAATACACAAGCATATCACACTCACACACAGACATATAGAATACACACATATCACACACACACACAGACATAGAATACACACGCATATCACACTCACACACAGAATACAGACGCATATCACACTCACACACAGACATATAGAATACACACACATCACACACACATATAGAATACACACACATATCACACTCAGACATATAGAATACACACACATATCACACACACACACAGACATATAGAATACACACACATCACACACACACATATAGAATACACACACATCACACACACACATATAGAATACACACACATATCACACTCACACACAGACATATAGAATACACACACATATCACACTCACACACAGACATATAGAATACACACACACATCACACACACACAGACATATAGAATACACACACACACATCACACACACAGACATATAGAATACACATCACACACAGACAGACATATAGAATACACACACATATCACACACACACACACAGACATATAGAATACACACACATCACACACACAGACATATAGAATACACACACATCACACACACACATATATAGAATACACACACATCACACTCACACACAGACATATAGAATACACACACATCACACTCAGACATATAGAATACACACACATATCACACTCAGACATATAGAATACACACACATATCACACTTGCACACATGCACAGACATAGAATACATACGCATATCACACTCACACAGACATAGAATACACAAGCATTTCACACTCACACACAGACATATAGAATACACACACATATCACACACACACAGGCACAGACATAGAATACACACGCATATCACACTCACACACAGAATACAGACGCATATCACACTCACACACAGACATATAGAATACACACACATCACACACACATATAGAATACACACACATATCACACACACAGACATATAGAATACACACACATATCACACACACACATATATAGAATACACACACATATCACACACACACATATATAGAATACACACACATCACACTCACACACAGACATATAGAATACACACACATATCACACTCAGACATATAGAATACACACACATATCACACTCAGACATATAGAATACACACACATATCACACTCAGACATATAGAATACACACACATATCACACTTGCACACATGCACAGACATAGAATACACACGCATATCACACTCACACAGACATAGAATACACAAGCATATCACACTCACACACAGACATATAGAATACACACACATATCACACACACACACAGGCACAGACATAGAATACACACGCATATCACACTCACACACAGAATACAGACACATATCACACTCACACACAGACATATAGAATACACACATCACACACACCTATAGAATACACACACATATCACACTCACACACACACATATAGAATACACACACATATCACACACACAGACATATAGAATACACACACATATCACACACAGACATAGAATACACACACATATCACACTCACACACAGACATATAGAATACACACACATATCACACACACACACAGACATATAGAATACACACACATCACACACACAGACATATAGAATACACACACATATCACACTCAGACATATAGAATACACACACATATCACACTTGCACACAGGCACAGACATAGAATACACACGCATATCACACTCACACAGACATAGAATACACAGACATATAGAATACACACACATATCACACACACACACAGACATATAGAATACACACACATATCACACTCACAGACATATAGAATACACACACATATCACACACAGACATATAGAATACACACGCATATCACACTCACACAGACATAGAATACACAAGCATATCACACTCACACACAGACATATAGAATACACACACATATCACACACACACACAGGCACAGACATAGAATACACACGCATATCACACTCACACACAGAATACAGACGCATATCACACACACAGACATATAGAATACACACACATCACACACACATATAGAATACACACACATATCACACTCAGACATATAGAATACACACACATATCACACAGACATATAGAATACACACACATCACACACACACATATAGAATACACACACATATCACACTCACACACACACATATAGAATACACACACATATCACACACACAGACATATAGAATACACACACATATCACACACAGACATAGAATACACACACATATCACACAGACATATAGAATACACACACATCACACACACACATATAGAATACACACACATATCACACACACACACAGACATATAGAATACACACACATCACACACACAGACATATAGAATACACACACATATCACACTCAGACATATAGAATACACACACATATCACACTTGCACACAGGCACAGACATAGAATACACACGCATATCACACTCACACACAGACACAGACATAGAATACACACGCATATCACACTCACACAGACATAGAATACACACACATATCACACACACACACAGACATATAGAATACACACACATATCACACACAGACATATAGAATACACACACATATCACACTCAGACACAGGCACAGACATATAGAATAGACACGCATATCACACTGAGACACAGACATATAGAATACACACACATATCACTCACACAGACACATAGAATACACACTCACACACAGACACACATATAGAATACACATGCATATCACACTCACACACATAGAATACAGACGCATATCACACTCACACACAGACATAGAATACAGACGCATATCACACTCAGACACAGACATATAGAATACACACACATATCACACTCACAGACATATAGAATACACACACATATCACACTCAGACACAGGCACAGACATATAGAATAGACACGCATATCACACTGAGACACAGACATATAGAATACACACACATATCACTCACACAGACACATAGAATACACACTCACACACAGACACACATGTAGAATACACACACATATCACACTCACACACAGATATATAGAATACACACACACATCACACTCACACACAGACATATAGAATACACATACAAATCAAACGGACATATCAAAATAAAAAAGCGTGGGATCGGCCTTATTTTTACCTTTCAACCGAGTTAAACACACAGTGGCGGCCCGGTATTCTCAGGCTGGGGAGGGCAAGGGCCAGGGTTAATGCCCCCCTCCTCCCGCAGCCGAGAATATCAGCCCACAGCTGCCCCTGGACCGTCGCATCCATTATGCGGCAGTCCCGAAGTGTCCCCGGCTCTTCCTGTTGCCGTGATGCAGTGGCAATCAGGGTAATAATGAGTTAATGACAGCGCATCGCCGCCACTAAGTCCAGGCTTTAATCATGTCAGAGTCTATGAGACGGCTTTCATGATTAACCTGTAAGTAAAGTGAATAAACACACACACAGCGAAAAATCCTTTATTTTAAATAAAACACAAAAAAGCCCCCTCTGTCACCACTTTATTAACCCCCCCCCCCAACACACAGCTCTGACGTAATTCACAGCGATGTCCCACGATGCTTGCATCCAGCCGCGACTGACACTGTACTGAATGCAGCCTCGTAACGAGCCTGCAGAGAGGTAGCGAGAGGTCATTTCCCACGGCCGGTAATGTGAACACACTATCGCTCAGGAGAACTGCAGCGTGTCGATTGTTGATTGATCTGTTCTCTATCCCTCTATCTATTCTTCTATCTGTCTATTTATCTATCTATCTACTATCTATCTCAGAAGGAAATTACTTTTTTTTTCTTTGTTTTTCAATGTGCTTTATTGCATTGAATGCATTAAAACACATGTACCAACCCGCGGTAAAAATACCGCGGCAAACCGCATGCGGTTTTCGGGTGCGGTTTGCCGCGTGTTTTTACCTCGGGTGCAGTAATCTTTCAGACCCTGTGGAATTTTCTTAAGAAAATTCCGTTTCTTTGTCGCTCCATTGGGAGACCCAGACAATTGGGTGTATAGCTTCTGCCTCCGGAGGCCACACAAAGTATTACACTTTAAAAAGTGTAACCCCTCCCCTCTGCCTATACACCCTCCCGTGCATCACGGGCCCATCAGTTTTTTGCTTTGTGTTGAAGGAGGCACACATGCACGCAAGCTCCACATTTTAGTCAGCAGCAGCTGCTGACTTTATCGGATGGAAGAAAAGAGGGCTCCTAACAGGGCTCCCGGCATGCTCCCTTCTCACCCCACTCTGGTCGGCGGTGCTGTTAAGGTTGAGGTACCCATTGCGGGTACAAAGGCTGGAGCCACATGCCGTTATCCTTC
Organism: Anomaloglossus baeobatrachus; assembly: GCF_048569485.1. Classification (NCBI taxonomy): domain Eukaryota; kingdom Metazoa; phylum Chordata; class Amphibia; order Anura; family Aromobatidae; genus Anomaloglossus; species Anomaloglossus baeobatrachus. The sequence continues at coordinate 630,699,846 of NC_134353.1, forward strand.
CCCATCCCTTAGGGGCTCTGGGAGAAGTGGGATCCTAACCGGTCACCATGCACTGGGACCGGGCTCCCTCCGCAGCCCCTGGGGGAATCTGACGGACAGGAGATCGGGTATCGTCAGGGGACGTCAGCGGTGAAGGCCCTGCTACTCTGAGGTACTCTGTGTCCCCTTGGGGACGGCGCATAGAGCTCCTGTGTAACAGAAGCTGCAGCGGCTGCTGTGTGTTTTGACACCTCCAGCTCCACCGCTGGGACTACCGCGCCGACCGCGCCTGTTTGCCGGCCGGGTTACTAACTTTAGTCCCCGGCTTCTGCGGCTTAGTACCGCATACTCCCGCCCCCGGGCCTGCCAGTCAGGGGTAAGGGCGGGACGCTAGACTGGACGTCAGCGGTGAGGGCTGGAGCATACTAGGTATCCTCCTCCCCCCTCACTGAGCACCGTGGGGCACCAGATTCCCGCACTTTCTGAGGCACGCCCACGGCTCCCTCCTCCTCTGAGAACGCTGGCAGCCATTGCTATCTGCACTTCTGCCGGTGGAGAACTTCAGACCGAGCTCCAGCTCTGGGAGGCCCAGGCAGGGAATCTGGTGGACACACAACCGCTGAGGGCGGTCGGTAAGCCGCACCGGTTACCTGGTGCTGGCCCCCCCGGGTGCCGAAGAGTATATATAGATATATCCATATACTGTATACATTGCTCTGTTCGGCCGCATTATTTGCTTTTGGCTATATACCCTCACTGATTGCTCTAAGAGGAGACAACAGCATGTCGTCCACAAAAAGCAAGGGTGCCAAGGCACAGGCTTATTTTGCAACCTGTACCTCTTGTGCGGCTATGTTACCTGCAGGTTCCACCTACCCTCATTGTGTGCAATGCTCGGCCCCTGTGACACTCACTCAGCCGGAGCCTCAGCCACGGGTGGGACCCCCGGCCCAGGTAGAACCACCGGCTACCTCTGTCCAGGTGGCAGGGACAGAGTTTGCAGTGTTGGCTGATAAACTTTCTGAGTCACTTTCACAATCCATGGCTCAGTCTATGGATAGATGGTCTGCTAAGATACTAGAAGCTTTGCAGTCCAGACCTGTAACACAGGCCCCGGGCACTGTTGATTCATTGCCCCCAGGCCCCCTCGGTCGGAGCAGCAAAGTGCTCCTGGGGTGACTCCTAGGTCCCACGGTGAGGACTCCGACACGGACCGCAGTCCCAGACCGGCTAAGCGGGCTCGCTGGGAGCTTCCCTCGACTTCTTCACACTGCTCAGGGTCTCAGCATGAGGACTCTCTGGAGGATGAAGCGGAGGTGGCAGATCAGGGCTCTGATCCTGACGCTGCTCTCAATCTTGATACACCTGAAGGGGACGCCATAGTAAATGACCTTATAGCGTCCATCAACCAGGTGCTAGAACTTTCTCCTCCAGCTCCACCGATTGAGGAGTCAGCTTCTCAGCAGGAGAAATTCCAATTTAGATTTCCCAAACGCACACGGAGTGCGTTTTTCGATCACTCCAACTTCAGAGATGCAGTCCAGAAACACCGAGCATTTCCGGACAAGCGCTTTACTAAGCGCCTTAATGACACACGTTACCCCTTCCCCACTGACGTAGTTAAGGGTTGGGCTCAGTGTCCCAAAGTGGATCCTCCGGTCTCTAGACTGGCGGCTAGATCCATAGTAGCAGTGGCAGATGGTTCATCGCTCAAGGATGCCACTGACAGGCAAATAGAGCTCCTGATGAAATCCATCTATGAAGCCATAGGCGCGTCTTTTGCTCCGGCATTCGCAGCCGTATGGGCACTCCAAGGTATCTCAGCTTGTCTGTCTGAGATTAATGCAGTCACACGTGCCTCTACTCCGCAGGTTGTGTCTTTAACCTCTCAGGCGTCGGCTTTTTCGTCCTACGCCATGAACGCCGTCCTGGACTCTGCGGGCCGTACAGCGGTAGCATCCGCCAATTCAGTGGCAGTTCGCAGGGCCATGTGGCTACGCGAATGGAAGGCAGACTCTGCTTCCAAGAAGTTCTTAACCGGTTTGCCATTTTCTGGCGACCGTCTGTTTGGCGAGCAATTGGATGAAATTATTAAACAATCCAAGGGAAAGGACTCGTCATTACCCCAGTCCAAACCAAACAGACCTCAGCAACGGAGGATACAACCGAGGTTTCGGTCCTTTCGGCCCTCAGCCACGTCTCAATTCTCCACGTCCAACAGGCCACAGAAGGGCCAGAGGAACTCTGCTTCATGGAGGTCTAAGTCATGTCCTAAAAAGACCGCCGGAGGAACCGCCCCCAAGGCGGCCTCCTCATTACTTTCGGCCTCCCCAGACCGCATCCTCGGTCGGTGGCAGGCTCTCCCGCTTTTGCGACGCCTGGTTGCCACATGTCCAAGACCGAAGGGTAAGAGACATTCTGTCTCACGGTTACAGGATAGAGCTCAGCTCTCGTCCTCCGACTCGTTTCTTCAGAACATCTCCGCCCCCAGAGCGAGCCGATGCTCTTTTTCAGGCGGTGAACACTCTGAAGGCAGAAGGAGTGGTGATCCCTGTTCCCCTTCAAGAATGTGGTCGCGGTTTTTACTCCAACTTGTTTGTGGTGCCAAAAAAGGACGGATCATTCCGTCCCGTTCTGGACCTCAAACTGCTCAACAGACACGTGAAAACCAGACGGTTCCGGATGGAATCTCTCCGCTCCGTCATCGCCTCGATGTCCCAAGGAGACTTCCTAGCATCAATCGACATCAGGGATGCTTATCTCCACGTGCCGATTGCACCAGAGCATCAACGCTTCCTGCGTTTTGCCATCGGAGACGAACACCTTCAGTTCGTGGCACTGCCTTTCGGCCTGGCGACAGCCCCACGGGTCTTCACCAAGGTCATGGCAGCAGTGGTGGCAGTCCTACACTCTCAAGGGACACTCGGTGATCCCTTACTTAGACGATCTTCTAGTCAAAGCACCCTCCCGGGTGGCATGCCAACACAGCCTGAACACTGCTCTGGAGACTCTCCAGAGGTTCGGGTGGATCATCAATTTCCCAAAGTCAAATTTGACACCGACCCAATCGCTCACTTACCTCGGGATGGAGTTTCATACTCTCTCAGCGATAGTGAAGCTCCCGCTGGACAAACAGCGTTCACTACAGACAGGGGTGCAATCTCTCCTTCGAGCCCAGTCTCACCCCTTGAGGCGGCTCATGCACTTCCTAGGGAAGATGGTGGCAGCAATGGAGGCAGTTCCATTTGCGCAGTTTCATCTGCGTCCACTCCAATGGGACATTCTCCGCAAATGGGACAGGAGGTCGACGTCCCTTGACAGGAACGTCTCTCTTTCTCGGGCAACCAAAGCCTCTCTTCAGTGGTGGCTTCTTCCCACTTCCCTGTCGAAAGGGAAATCCTTCCTGCCCCCATCCTGGGCTGTGGTCACGACGGACGCGAGTCTGTCAGGGTGGGGAGCGGTCTTCCTCCACCACAGGGCTCAGGGAACCTGGACTCAGACAGAGTCCTCCCTTCAGATCAATGTTCTGGAGATAAGGGCAGTGTATCTAGCCTTAAAGGCGTTCCAGCTGTGGCTGGAAGGCAGGCAGATCCGAATTCAGTCGGACAACGCCACGGCGGTGGCGTACATCAACCACCAAGGCGGCACATGCAGTCGTCAAGCCTTCCAAGAAGTTCGGCAGATTCTGCTGTGGGTGGAAGCCACAGCCTCCACCATCTCCGCAGTTCACATCCCGGGCGTAGAAAACTGGGAAGCAGACTTTCTCAGTCGCCAGGGCATGGACGCAGGGGAATGGTCTCTTCACCCGGACGTGTTTCAAGAGATCTGTTGCCGCTGGGGAACGCCAGACGTCGACCTAATGGCGTCCCGGCACAACAACAAGGTCCCGGCATTCATGGCACGGTCTCAAGATCACAGAGCTCTGGCGGCAGACGCATTAGTGCAAGATTGGTCGCAGTTTCGTCTGCCCTATGTATTTCCCCCTCTGGCACTGCTGCCCAGAGTGTTACGCAAGATCAGGTCCGACTGCCGCCGCGCCATCCTCATCGCCCCAGACTGGCCGAGGAGGTCGTGGTACCCGGATCTGTGGCATCTCACGGTGGGTCAACCATGGGCACTCCCAGACCGACCAGACTTGCTGTCTCAAGGGCCATTTTTCCATCTGAATTCTGCGGCCCTCAACCTGACTGTGTGGCCATTGAGTCCTGGATCCTAGCGTCTTCAGGGTTATCTCAAGAGGTCATTGCCACTATGAGACAGGCCAGGAAACCAACGTCCGCCAAGATCTACCACAGGACGTGGAGGATCTTCTTATCCTGGTGCTCTGATCAGGGTTTTACTCCCTGGCCGTTTGCCTTGCCCACTTTTCTGTCTTTCCTTCAATCCGGATTAGACAAGGGTTTGTCTCTCGGCTCTCTCAAGGGACAGGTATCGGCGCTTTCCATGTTTTTTCAAAAGCGTCTAGCCAGGCTTCCGCAGGTACGCACGTTCCTGCAGGGGGTTTTTCACATAGTACCACCTTACAAGCGTCCGCTAGAACCCTGGGATCTTAACAGGGTGCTAACGGCTCTTCAGAAACTACCTTTCGAGCCGATGAGGGATGTTTCTCTTTCACGCCTTTCGCAGAAGGTGGTCTTCCTAGTGGCAGTCACATCACTTCGGAGAGTGTCTGAGCTAGCAGCGCTGTCATGCAAAGCCCCCTTCCTGGTGTTTCACCAGGATAAGGTGGTTCTGCGTCCGGTCCCGGAGTTTCTCCCGAAGGTGGTATCCCCTTTTCATCTCAATCAGGATATCTCCTTACCTTCTTTTTGTCCCAATCCAGTTCACCAATGTGAAAAGGATTTGCACTTGTTAGATCTCGTGAGAGCACTCCGACTCTACATTTCTCGTACGGCGCCCCTGCGCCGTTCTGATGCGCTCTTTGTCCTTGTCGCTGGCCAGCGTAAGGGGTCGCAGGCTTCCAAGTCCACCTTGGCTCGGTGGATCAAGGAACCGATTCTTGAGGCCTACCGTACTTCTGGGCTTCCGGTTCCTTCAGGGCTGAAAGCCCATTCTACCCGTGGGTGCGTCCTGGGCATTGCGGCACCAGGCTACGGCTCAGCAGGTGTGTCAGGCGGCTACCTGGTCGAGTCTGCACACTTTCACGAAACACTATCAGGTGCATGCCTATGCTTCGGCAGATGCCAGCCTAGGTAGGCGAGTCCTTCAGGCGGCAGTTGCCCACCTGTAGGAGGGGGCCGTTTTACGGCTCTTTTTATCGAGGTATTCTTTTACCCACCCAGGGACTGCTTTTGGACGTCCCAATTGTCTGGGTCTCCCAATGGAGCGACAAAGAAGAAGGAAATTTTGTTTACTTACCGTAAATTCCTTTTCTTCTAGCTCCTATTGGGAGACCCAGCAACCGCCCCTGTTCCCTTCGGGCTGTTGTTCTTTTGTGTACACATGTTGTTCATGTTGAATTGTTCTTTGGTTCATGGTTTAGTTCTCCGAACATCCTTCGGATTGAGTTTACCTTAGACCAATTTATAAGTTTCCTCCTTCCTGCTTTGGCACCAAAACTGATGGGCCCGTGATGCACGGGAGGGTGTATAGGCAGAGGGGAGGGGTTACACTTTTTAAAGTGTAATACTTTGTGTGGCCTCCGGAGGCAGAAGCTATACACCCAATTGTTTGGGTCTCCCAATAGGAGCTAGAAGAAAAGGAATTTACGGTAAGTAAACAAAATTCCCTTCTTTCCAGTGCGCACAGGGCCTAAGGCTAGTTTCACACTTGCATTGAACGGCATCCGTTGCATTGTGTTGTGTGACGGATTCAATGGATGTGTTGCATATAGTGGCACAACGGATGCAACAGATCGTACAAAATAACTGAATCTGCTGGGTTTTTTTTATTTACAGTTTTACCGGCGGCAGACTATTGTGGCAGACTATTGTGAACGATCAGCTGATCGCTCACAGCAGCCGGCCGCCGGGTGTTCAGCTGATCGTTCAGCCGCTGAGAATTTGTGCGGGGTGGGTGGAGCTGAGCGGGGCCATGGCGCTGAGGAAGTCAGTGCCGCGGGGACTGCATGGCTGGGGATAGGTGAGTGTGAGTGTACATGCGAAGTGGAGTGCGGGAGGGGGCGGAGCCGAGCGGGGAAGTGTCGGGCTCCCTGCACACGTAGCCAGGGTAAATATCGGGTGACTAAGCAAAGCACTTTGCTTTTGCTTGGTTACCTGATATTTACCTTGGTTACCAGCGTACACCGCTTAGCGCTGGCTCCTTGCACACGTAGCCAGGGTAAATATCGGGTTACTAAGCAAAGCGCTTTGCTTAGTAACCCGATGTGTACCCTGGTTACGTGTGCAGGGAGCCAGAGAGAGCATGAGCAGCGAAATCCTAAGGATTCCGCTGCTCAAAAAAACATTACATGCTGCGTTTCTTCCGCCCGGTGGAAGCAACGTAGAGTCGGCCAGCAGAAGCAACGCAGGTCCATCAGTCGCAATCCGTTGTTCATACAAGTCTATGGGAAGCAGCGGAATCTGTTAACTGATTCCGCTGTTTGTCAAATCGGCGGATTGCGACTGAAGGAAAACAACGCAAGTGTGAAACTAGCCTTATGGGGATGTATCATTTACTGAGTTGCTTGCTGCAGTTTTGATAGATTCCTTGTTTGTCTGATGTAGCGGAGCTAATTTTAGGCTGTGTATAACCCGGCCTACACCCTTGACTGGCAGGTTCCTGTGTACACTATGAATTGTGTGCAATCTGCTAATCAGTGGTTGGGGCCAGTTACACACATTACTTGGACTGGACATCACAAGATGTATCCTAGTAGTGATAATCTCCTGCTGATAAAACACTGATTGTAGTGAAACTTCAGCCGACAACCCAGTACGCAACACATCCCTGGAATCAAGCTTTCTACCCACATATTATGCTGCTCTTAGATTAGATGGCAAAAGCTTTCTTACAACTGCCCTTTACAATAAGTGTTTACCCTTGCAGAGTGTAAGGCCAGAACGTCCATAATTGATGTATGTATAGTTACATTTTTGATATTTTGCAGGACAATGTGTGAGGTAGAACTGAGCACACGTGTGTACGTGAAGATGATTTTACATGCAGCCCACTACCCTCACAGCACAGTGACTGGGGCTCTTCTGGGGCGCAGAACACCCGGCTGCCTTACATTATGTGACTGTGTGCCGATCAGTCACCAGCTGCCACTGGCGCTCAGTCTAGAGGTGGCGCTAACACAGGTACTTGAGTTTTCTTATTGATGTAGCTTTATAGGCTTTTTTATCATTGCTGTATATCAAGAAAGTGGACAGAAATCTGGAATATTGCATCTGCCGTCTATATCCGGCTGTATTATGGGTCCTTGGTATGTGATAGGCCGGGTACACATATCCGGCTTTTCTGCGGCTTGACGGATGCGGCGCACATCAGTACAGTGTATACAGTACACTGGCAGCGCAGCAAGTGCCGGTCACATACTGTCATGTGACCGGAGCATGTGACCCAGAAGTTGCGGCGCTGCCACAGTACTGTAACATACTGTACTGGCGTGCGCCTCATCCGTCAAACTGGCGAAAACCCGGATATGTGTACCCGGCCTAATATCATATGGAGTCAGGGGATTTTTCTCACTGATTCATATGGTTTAATGCATCAAGGGACAAAATTATCAAACTAAATAACTTATGGAGACAGCTATAGTCTTTATATGCTGTCCTCTGCTCCAGTCCCACCGATCACAAATGCAACACATACCGGCCCTTTATAGGCCAATCAGACACTGGGTGAATGGCGGCCTAAGGACACATGCAGCGTATGCACCAAAGCAAGGCCTAAGAGAAAACTCACATGAAGCATGCTGGTATTAGAAAAAGCACTGCTGCCAATGCTCAGCAAAACAATGCAATGTGTACATGAGTTTCCTGTTATTTGGATGATGTGATAAAGTACAATCATAAAAATGCATAAAACATAAAGCATCCAATGTGTGCTGAACCCAACTCCTCCTCCCTATACTTTATGTACCTGTTTATGCATATTAATTGCCTTTATCTCACTATGTGCCATTGTTTCTTCTTCTGCCCTTGATTTTCTCCCTCGTCCTGCCTTCCCACAGATAGACACCTGGAGCGCTCTTCAAGGACTGGTTATAGCAGGCTTCTACCAAGCAAATTCCATCCTAAGAGATACAAGGTGACCAGCTCTATTTAATGCCAACACTTTCTCACCATTATCATCTTATATCTATACAGAAAATTGATAAAGACTGATATCCAAAGCTTCTTAAAGGGAATGTCCCATCTGGATAACCACTTGACATGTCTCCTATGAGCATTAAGGTGGTGTCACACACAGCGACGGTGACAACGATGTCGCTGCTACGTCACCATTTTCTGTGACGTAGCAGCGACGTCCCGTCGCTGTTGCTGTGTGTGACTTCAAGCGACGACCTGGCCCCTGCTGTGAGGTCGCTGCTCGTTGCTGAATGTCCAGCTTCATTTTTTGCTCGTGGCTCTCCCGCTGTGAAGCACACATCGCTGTGTGTGACAGCGAGAGAGCGACGAACTGAAGTGAGCAGGGAGCAGGGAGCCAGCTTCTGGCAGCCTGCGGTAAGCTGTAACCAAGGTAAACATCGGGTAGCCAAGGGAAGCCCTTTCCTTGGTTACCCGATATTTACCTTCGTTACCAGTGTCCGCCGCTCTCACGCTGTCAGTGCTGCCGGCTCCCTGCTCCCTGTACGCCAGAGTACATATCGGGTAAATAAGCAAGGGTTTGCTTATTAACCCGATGTGTACTCTGGCGTGCAGGGAGCCAGCGCTAAGCGGTGTGCGCTGGTAACCAATGTAAATATCGGGTAACCAAGCCCTTGGTTACCCCATATTTACCTTAGTTACCAAGCGCAGCACCGCTTCCACCCGTCGCTGCTGGCTGGGGGCTGGTCACTGGTCGCTGGTGAGATCTGCCTGTTTGACAGCTCACCAGCGACCATGTAATGACGCAGAAGCGATCCTGATAAGGTCAGGTCGCCCGTCGTGATCGCTGCTGCGTCGCTTTGTGTGAACCCAGCATAAGATTAAAAATAATCTGTCAGCAGGATTTCACACCCTCAAATTAATTATATGCGCCTATAGCTGTTCCACATACAAATCCAGCAACACCTTTACATGGCCGGTGTGGTCTATTACTGAGAATCCGGCATGAGGCTGAGAGGGCGGAAGTGCGCACCAAGCCCTTAGCCATACCAAGAGTGTTTCTCTGAAAACACATTTACTAAAATCTACAGTGCCAGTATTACACCTAATGACCAGGGTTGCTACACTTATTTACTGATCGGCGGTCGTTTAATTGCCTGTTCACACAAGCAGATCGAACTTGCACCGTATTAGACCATTTATTGAACATAAGCCGCCATTGTTCTCGAAAGCGCAGGTTCTGTTACAGGTCCATTTATACTGAAAACAAGGAGAATTTTTAAGAACACCCATTTCCCAATAATCATGTAACTTAAACAGGCTGCCAATCACCCAGTGATCAAGCAAAATGCTCGTTCATTGGGTGAAATTATATTTTGTGCTGAACAAAAGAGTATTGTTCTCTGCAGCACATTGTCCTGTCTAAAAAAGAGTTGCATTACTGAGAACAAAGGCAGCCTATGCGCACTGAGCAATCTACTACAGATTATTCAGTATGCATTGTTTACCACAGTCTGCTCGTGTAAACAGGCTACTAAATGACCACTTAACTGTAAATATTTACTGATTGGTGGTTGTTTAGTGCCGCCAATCGGTCAGTGAACGGACCTTTACACATAATGATGTGCTGCTGAGAACGATGATCTGTTGTGCAACCCACAAGATAATTTTGCCTTAAGCTGGTGTCACACATAACGACGACGACAACGACATCGCTGCAACGTCACCATATTCTGTGACGTTGCAGCGACCTCAACAGCGACGTCGCTGTGTGTGACACATAACAACGATCAGACCCCTGCTGCGAAATCGTTGCTCGCTCCTGAATGCTCGAAGTCATTTTTTGATCGCTGCTATCCCGCTGCGCCATGCTGATAAGCTGATAATCCTTGTGTTTGACACCGCAGCAGCGACGCTACGCTACATCTGAAACCACACAACGACCGTCGACGTTGCTATGATCGCTGCTCCGTCGCTGCTTTTTCTAACATGTTTGACAGCTTACTAACGATCATCTGTGGTCGCTGCTACGTCACAGAATATGGTGACGTTGCAGCGACGTCGTTGTCGTCGTCGTTATGTGTGACACCAGCTTTATGAATGAGCGTTTTGTTCGTTCATGAGGTGATCATCAGCCTGTTTACACTGCAAGAATATTGTGACATAAGCATTCCTAGGAACACTCATTGACCATTCTTTCAGTATAAATGCAGCTTTAGTCATCAGGATTAGCTGATTTATTTCATGAAGTGCACAGATCATGTTGTTTGATCCTGCATTACACAAATTCCAGATACCTTGTTTATGTAAAAATCATAGGCTCTGTGCATATCTCTGTGAAGATAACTCTGCCCACACTCTGTGAATAAACACTTATTTATTCCTGTGTTATCTTTTCAGTATCCACTCTGCCACCCTTCGATCAGCCTCGCTGATAGCTGAATATCAAGACGATGCAGTGCTAATATTGGTAAGATGATATTACAAGTAAAAAGCTTAATTCACTGAGCAGTTATCTCAGAGTATTTTCTTATTATTTAGATGGATAATGAGCGCCTGTCGCCCTGTCCGGGGGTCCCTCCTCTCACAGTTCTACATCAAAACAGCAACAAACAGTGGATTCCCAAAGAAAAAACTCTGTAAGCACTTTTACATTGTATTCATTATACAGCACAAACCAGGGGTGGGATTCAAATTTTTAACAACAGGTTCTCTGTAAACCCCGCCCAGTTGAAAACTACACCCATTTCATTAGCCACACCCATTTTGTTAGCCACACCCATTTTCACACACTTTCCGCAACCAAAAAATACAAGTAATTTAAAGTATAATCTCTTTCCCCTTCTTCCCTTCCTCTACAGTCACTCTCCTGTCCAGCACCAGTTGTTCCAGTCACTGTCGGTCATATTGTATTGAACTTTTTTTCTACAATTTTTAAAAATTATTACTAAAGGAGCCCTACTAAAATTGGAACGGACAACCTTCCCCATACAGATCCCATCCCATGTGGCTCCTTTTCCAGTGCAGATCCCATCCCATGTGGCTGCTTTTCCAGTGCAGATCCCATCCCATGTGGTCTCTTTCCCCATACAAATCCTTTCCCCTGCAGATCCCATCCAATTATGGCCTCTTTCCCTTGCAGATCCCATCCCATTATGGCCTCTTTCCCCTGTAGATCCCATCTTGGCTTCTTTTCCCCTCCCCTGCAGATCCCATCTTGGCTTCTTTTCCCCCCTCCCTTGCAGAGCCCATCTTGGCTTCTTTTCCCCCCTCCCCTGCAGAGCCCATCTTGGCTTCTTTTCCCCCCTCCCCTGCAGAGCCCATCTTGGCTTCTTTTCCCCCCTCCCCTGCAGAGCCCATCTTGGCTTCTTTTCCCCCCTCCCCTGCAGAGCCCATCCGATTATGGTCTCTTTCCCCTTCGGATCCCGTCATGGCCTCTTTCCCCAGCAGATCTCATCCCATATGGCTCCTTTTCCCTCGCAGATCCTGTCCCATATGGCTCCTTTTCTCATCTAGTTGCCATCTTTATGCAGCTCCTCTCCCTGCATCTTCGGCTCTATGAGCGCTTACCTGCTCCAAGCATCGGCGGCTGCTCCTCTGTCTTCCTTCCTCCGCGACTTTTTGCGGTCACACTGACAGGCGGCAGGAGGAGCAGCTACCTTCCCACGCTGCTGTGACCTCTGCAGCGTCAGTGCGTCGCTGCATGCCAGGTCAGGGAGCAGACAGGCTTCACTGAACCCGGAAGTGCGGCGCGGAGGTATGGGAATTAATTTGTGTTAGTGTCTTAAAGACACTAACACAAGTGAATACAGGGAACCGGATCGCCAGAGACGTTTCTTGCCGGTTCGGGGAAACGGCTGCTATTTTAACAACCGGTTCGCCAGAACCAGACAGAACCGACTCAATCCCACTCCTTGTGCAAACCAATATTAGCCTCCACAATAGTCACACAAATATCAATAACCAAGAGTCAATAGGAGAAATAGCAAGTGTCTCATGGTTTTTAAGAAGTTTTCAATAAAAGCTGAAGTTTTTCTAAGGTATGGATGAGTTAGCAGCATATTAATGCAATTCTTGTCAAGAGTTCTCCAGCTTAATATGATAACACATGGAGAGTAGGAACTTGTTGCTCACCTGTTTCTGGCACTGCTGCTTCCGGCGCAGTGAATATGCTGTTCTGAAAGCAGGTGATAGCAGTGAGAGAGACTGGAGTATAAAAAAATAATTTTATTTCAAATATGCTTGTTTTCTCCGGTATATGTCACACTGATGTCATATGGATTACATCAGTGGAACACGTGTGGTCTATATAATATCAGTGCTACCGAAGAAAAACGGACTGGCCAGCCCAGTCACCAGACATGAACATCATTGAGCATGTTTGGGGTAGGATGAAAGAGGAAGCTTGGATGACAAAACCAAAGAATCTAGATGAACTCAGGGAGACATGTAAGACTGCATTCTTTGTTATTCCTGATGACGTCATCAATAAATTGCATGAATCATTGTTGAACCGCATGGATGCAGTCCTTCAGGCTCATGGAAGTCACACAAAATATTAAATATGGCTCTAATAGCAGCACAACTTCATTCACCAATTGTATGCAACATATCTTTGTATTACAAGTTTAATTATTTGTTTGAATTTCACATTACTTTCTGTGGGCGACAAAACTTTTATCTTGCCAAAATCTGACCTTTCTGTGTTCATTAAATGATCAATATTTCAGCTTTCCAGCAACTTTATTTTCATAACCTAAACCAATTTTGGGAGGGTTTCAGCTTTCAAAAGAGTAATTTATAAAACCAATGGATGAATTCAAGGTCAGGTTATAAGCTTTTATTTACATTACATGGATAAGTGACAGAACGTCTGTCAGGGAGTGTATGTCCGTGTCTCCGGGACGTGTGAAAACGAACGTCATACGTACCAGAATCACAGATGTGTGAAGGAGTTTTAAGGAGATATCAAGACTGCCATTTCATACAACCTGTCTTAATTGAAATCCTGCTGGAGTCAGTTTTTGTTGTTTTTTTTTTATGTTTTAAAGCTTTGTTCTGTTTTGGGTTTTTTTTTCAAAATGTGTGAGTTCTGTACTTTTTTATATTCCATAAAACTGCCATAAATATTCAGATGAATTTTTCTCCAAGTGTTGCAGCATATCCATCCTGTTCTACTTACTGTAATTACTCTTTATTGTTCTCATAGGGTAATGTGGGGTCATTGGGAGGAGACTCGGCGTATCACAAGGCACCTTCTTCATGACAAAGCTTACCAGAGACTCATTGACTTTGATACCCATCTTGAAGATATCAGAACTGACTGGACCAATGAAGCACTGAATTCAGAAATAAGCCGTCTTGCTACTGTAGCAAATGGAAGCACATGACCTCAGAAAGTAATTGAAGGATAGGGACTAGGCTATACTATAAATTATACACTATATCATTGTCGTATGTATTTATATACATTGTATTGGGACACATTACACCATACAGCATCCCATTCTAAATCTATAGGCAATAGTATATAGTTACACCCTGCCCCCCCCCCCCCCCCTTCATTACAGGTATAATAGGTCCCATGGTTCTGAGAAGGCTTTCCATAAGATTTTGGATTGTGTCTGGGATATTTTTCCAATTCATGCAGAAGATATGGTGTGAGTTCAGACACTGATCTTGGGGGAGAGGATGTTCCTCCCAATCTCCGTTCTAGTTTGTCTCACAGGTTAGGGTTGAGGTCAGGGCTCTCTGCGGGCTACACATGTTCTTCCACATCAAACTCCCACATCCATGTTTTTATCGACTTCACTTGAGCACAGTCATACTGGGAGAAAAAAAGTCTTTCTTTAAACTGTTACCACAAACTTGGAACCATACAATTGTCTTGTATGCGGACAAATTTAGATTTCCATGCGCTAGAACTGTGTGACCTAGTCTAGTCCCTGTAAGATAAACCTCAAGGCACCACCAAATTTTACACTTTGCGCAATGCAGTCAAGCAGGTAACATTCGTCTTGTGTTAACCAAAACCAGACTCGTCCATCAGGGTGACAGATAGTGAAGTGTGATTCTCACACATGTTCCCACTTCTCCAGAGTCCAGTGGCGCATGCTTTACAGCACTCCATCCGGTGGCTCAGTGGTTAGCACTGCAGTCTTGCAGCGCTGGGGTCCTGGGTTCAAATGCCACAAAGGACAACATCTGTAAGGAGTTTGTATGTTCTCCAAGTGTTTGCGTGGGTTTCCTCCGGGTACTCTGGTTTCCGCCCACACTCCAAAGACATACAGATAGGGAATTTAGATTGTGAGCCCCAATGGGGACAGTGTTGCAGATGTATGTAACGCGCTGTGGAATATGTTAGCGGTATATAAAGATTATTATTATCTGGCACTTGGCATTGTGCATGTGGCTGCTCAGCCATGGAAACCCATGCTATGAAGCTCTCGGCGCACGTTTTTTTTTTTGATGAAAATGCCAGTGGAGGTTTGTACTCTGCAGTTATCGAGTCAGCCGAGTATTGCCAGATTTTATGTACTATGCGCCTCCGCACTCACTGACACCGCTCTGTAACTTTATGATCTGCCAGTTTAATAATAACCTAAAAAAAAAATGGCCTACACCACAGAGGTACATGACAAACTACATACTGTTAATGTAGTCACCAGAATCTGAATATATAACCCTATAAAAATTATGAAAACAAATAAAAAGTAATGCGTATAATCAATATTTATTGTCCTATTTTTAGATGATTAAAAATACAGATACTCATCAGGTTAACAGAAATTTAAAAGGGGAGTATATGTAATTATTGTTCATACATGATAATAAAGCTCATATCAAGGGCTCCCTTCGTGATAAACATGCTGGGGATGTTATTATAGTTGAGAGCCTCCTCAATGATATATAAATTATTTATATTAAGTATATTACAAATTATTAAAAAAAATCATATGATCCATGAGGAAAGCTACATAGAGCTATTGGTGTGAAGTGCTTACATTTATAGAGCCCCAAACCAAAGATTCAGGGAGATATGGCCACAACGTATCAATCGTGACATCAGGCACAGAAGACTCCCAGGCAAGGTAGCTGGACTATATAATTACCTATATACTCACCCTTTTCATTTTTAACTTGAGAATGCTCAGTGTTTTTAATTGTGGTTTTAATTGTCTAACAAATATTACAATAAAGACTGATTATTTTTACTCCATTTTGTTTGTGGTCTTCATTTTTATAGGTTTATATGTGGTCGGCCAGTTTGTTGCTGAGTTCCTGTGGTTCCTAAACGCTTCCACTTTTCAGGATACCACATATAATTAAATATGGAATATTTAAATGGGAAGAAATTTCCTTAAAGAAGACCAGCCAGCAGGATTTTGCAATATGACGTAAAGGCAGTGCCATATTGGCACTAAGATGCTGAATCCAGGCATACCGGTTATAGAAAGATCCGATGCTTGGTTGCTGAAATATCTTTATTCAATGTTGCAGAACAGCACTGCACTTTGATGTGTGCAACGGGGGCGGTTCTTTGTAGGTCAGGTCCTCGTGTTTACTCCTCCTCCTCCTCCGGCGTCCTCTGGCATGCCCCCTTTTCTTTATTTGAATATCGCTCCGCCATTGCTGTTGTTGGCGGCGCATGCGCATTGACACAGTACTCAGGTCTTAATTAAAATGGTGCCGGTGTCCGCACATGTGTGTACCACAAATTCCGGCATAATTTTATTGAACACACTGCGGTAAAGACTATGAGAAGCATTGGCGTGTGCGCTGATGTAAAATTAAAAAATCTGCACATGTGCCAAAGTTTCTCATATGGGACTGAATGAAAAACCTGAATTCACTTGCTAAGTAACGTGTCCCAACATTTTTGTCCATAGACTATATATAGTACTGTGCAAAAGTTCTAGGCAGGTGTGAAACAAATTTACTGCAAAGCAAAAATGCTTAAAAAAACCCAAAACAGTGGTTTACTTTTCTTAATAAAATGCAAAGCGAATGAACAAAAGAAATTAAATCAAATCCAAATTTGGTGTAATCATTCTTTGTCTTCCAAAGTGCATTTATTCTTTTAGTTACATTTGCATGTGGTTTTTGAAGGAACTCAGCAGGGAGGTTGTTCCAAGCATCTTGGAGAACTAACCACAGATCTTCTCTGGATGGGAGACTTGTGCAAATCCTTTTGTCTGTTTATGAAATCCCAGACAGACTGAATGATTTTGAGATGAGGATTCTGTGGGGCCCATATAATCAGTTTCAGATGTCCTTTACGCTGAATGTATTTCTCAAGTGACTTAACTATGCACAACAACATATGATAAATGGCAGCAGGTTCTCTTGACTGTTGATTTAAAATGTAAAATATTTGGCTGTAACGGAAGGCAGTTTGTCCATAGAAGGGCTGCAGAGCAATACAAAAATGGGTGTCTACAGACAACAGTGAAGCATGGTGGAGGTTCCTTGCAAGTTTGGGCCTACATTTCAGCAAATGGAGTTGGGGATTTGGTCAATATTAATGCCGAGAAATACAGACATATACTTATCCATCATGCAATACCATAAGGGAGTTCTCTGCTTTGATTTATTTATAGTATGACAACAACCCCAAACATACAACCAATGTCATTAAGAACTATGCTGGATCGTGTAAAGGAGAACAAAAAGTCCTGGAAGTGATGATATGGACCCCACAGAACCCTGATTACATGAAGAGACCAAACAATTTGTGCAATCCTATTTCCACAGAAGATGAGTGGTTGATTCTCCCAAGATATTTGGATTAACCTCCCTGTGTGCAAGTGAACCTTTAAGAACTGATACTTTGATGCTATTTGAAGGCAAAGAGTGGTCACACTAAAGATTGATTTAGATTTGTTTTGTTCATTGCATTCATTTTGCCAATTGATGAAAAATTAACACTTCTGTTGAAAATATTCATTACAGCAATTTTTTCCACGTGTGCCGAGAAGGTATACACTGGCCTGTAAATCAGCACTGTACAAATTAGCTGTATATATACATTATATATGTGTGTAAGGGGTACTTTGCTCGCTGCGACATCGCTACTGCGATATCGTCGGGGTCAAATCGAACGTGACGCACATCCGGCGCCGGTAACGACGTTGCAACGTGTAAAGCCTAGATGCGCCGATAAATGATCGCTAAAGCGTCGAAAATTGGTGATCTGTGTAGTGTCGGTCATTTTCATAATGTCGCACCAATAGGAGATACGATGTTGTTCCTCGTTCCTGCGGCAGCACACATCGCTGTGTGTGAAGCCGCAGGAGCGAGGAACATCTCCTTACCTGCGTCCAGCGGCTATGCGGAAGGAAGAAGGTGGGCGGGATGTTTACGTCCCGCTCATCTCTGCCCCTCCGCTTCTATTGGCCGTGTAACGTCGCTGTGACGCCGCACGACCCGTCCCCTTAGGAAGGAGGTGGGTCGCCGGCCAGAGCGACGTCGCAGGGCAGGTAAGTCCGTGTGACGCTGCCGTAGCGAACATTAATCACAAGATATCGCATGTGCGACAGGGGCGGGTACTATCGCGCTCTGCATCGCTAGCCGATGTTGGCGATGTTGCAACGTGCAAAGTATCCCTAACATGCATTTGTCTATTTTTCAAATTACATTGGTATATGGAACATATTTAAGATGTGAAATTTTATTTATTGGAAGGGACCATCTTGACGCCTCAGTTCTTGAACCATCATTTTCTTTTATTTTGCTTCCAAGTATTTAATTGCACATGAATTGTGACATCACAAAAATTCAAATCTACATCTTATGCAAATATATTATGTGACAAATGTCATATCTACGCAGATCAGAATGAACGGCGTAGGAAATGTTTAGTAGACGAGCCTCTTGGTGTCTCCACGAGGTTTTTTGATCTTGCTGTAATTTTTTATAACGACATCACATAGCGTAGCCTGAGGAAAGAAATCATCATGTCAATAAAAGCACTGAGTAATCGGCTTAGGAACTATCATCATACTGTTTAAGGACAGCATAGTATATACACAAGTACTCTGTACTCTTAACCCAGTCAATAAAAAAACAAAAGTACAGTTGTGCTCAAACTTTTCCAAGGTTGCTCCGGCGATTTGTGACCTGCCGGCAGCTCCAGTGTTTCATCGAGCAAGCTGGAGGTCATAACACAATACAACTCTATGAGAGCCTCATTCTGACTCTTGTAGACGTGTACTGAGACCTTAGGACATAATTTGCGACTTTCTGCCAGTCAGAAGTTAATGTCTCAGGATGGAGCAACACTGAAAAAAAGTTAAGACACTAGAGGATAAGTATAAGACCAGGGAGAAGGGGCTTAGATTTAAAACGCCACTCCAGCGGTGAAATAAAAAACAAACCCACTGGAGTGGTGCTTTAAGCTGCATTTACACTAAAAGATAATCGCGAATGAATATTTTTAAGAACACTTGTTTTAATCTAATCTTTCAGTGTAAACAGGCTGCTGATTACTGTATTTTTCGGACTATAAGACGCATCGGACTATAAGACGCAGCCTTGTTTTAGAGGAGGAAAAAATAGAAAAAAATAAAATTAAAGTAAGAATGTGGTCATGGCACACTGTTATTTTACTGCTGACAGTGTAACTGAGGTAATAATATCCATAAATTCTGTCCTCATATCCCCCATTCTGGGTACCTTCTAGGTATATATGGCCCCCATCGTGGAATATGTATGTTCCCCATCATTATATGTGTGATCCTCCAATCTGGTGTGTGTGTGTGTGTATATAGTTATATTGTGTGTGTGTGTATGTATGTATGTATGTATGTATATATATATATATATATATATATATATATATATATATATATATATATATATAGTGTGTGTGTGTATATAGTTATAGTGTGTGTGTAATATATATATGATCCAACCCCATCCAGTTGTACAGTAATGTCTTTATATACTATATTATTTATTGACTTACTTTTACTGATGTGCTCGAGGACCTGCAGTGATGTAATGAAGAGGCGGGCTCTGTGCTGTTCTGTGCTGCTCTGGCCCACCCCTCTGCATTACATCACTGTAGGTCCTTGTCAGCAACGGGAAACTGTTTCTAGTGCAGAGGAAGGATCAAAGTGAAAGTAATTTGAGCCCTCAGCACAGAGCCTGCGGCTGTGCTGTGAAAGTATGCGTGCTCTGGCCCGGACACTGCAGTGATGTGCAGTTCCCCCGGGCCAGACATGACTGCAGCGGCACCCTGCTCCTGCCTCCTAAACAGCGGACACACAGTCTCCGCAGCCGCTGCAGGAAGCTGGTGTCTGGAGCTCCCACGTGTGACCGCTGTTTACATTAAACAAGTATTCATTAGCTGCTCCTCACACCCGCTGACTGCAGAGAGAGGTGGGCGGGGAGCAGCTAATGAATATTCGTTTACTTTAAGCAGCGGGCACACGTGGTTTCTCCAGCCGCCGGGATTCTGCAGCAGCGACCCTCCCTGCCTCCTGTGATCCCACTGCATAGCGCTGACTCCCCACAGCTCCCTACCCCGCAGCTTCAGACCATAAGACGCACCCCACACTTTCCTCCCAAATTTGGAGGAAAAAAAGTGCGTCTTATGGTCCGAAAAATACGGTACTCGATGAACGAGCAGAACACTTGTTCTTCAGGTAAAATTATCTTTTGCACAGCTAATAAGACGGACGAAAAGAAGTGATTTAAAGGCTTATTCTCATGAAGAGAACTGGTCAAATTCTAAAGCACTTATGAGAATAAGTAACTTTGCACTATACTGGTTATTAAAAATTCTCTCTGTTGTCCAGAATGAAAGGATTTTCAATACTCGTTCCCTAGGTTACCAGCACCTTCTGCAGTCTATCAGTGGTGGCTGATCTCCTTGGCAAGGAGTATGGCACATATAAGCTCTTTGTTTATAGAGCAGGGGTCGGGAACCTATGACTCGCGAGCCAGATGTGGCTCTTTTAATGGCCGCATCTGGCTTGCAGACAAATCTTCCGGTTTGTAAGACACACTTTTTTCCCCCCAAAATGGGGGTGCGTCTTACAAACCATATATGACTTACCGGGGCGGCGCTACTGCGGGCTCATGGGGTGTCACGGCGGCGGGCGCCATTGATCTGTGGCTTCTTTGAATCTTTCGCAGTTGACGAGATCGACTTCAAGAAAATGGCCGCGGAGGTGGCGGCGCGTTTGCAGATAGGACTCTGCGGCCATTTTCTTGAAGTCCATTGTGTCGATCTGCGCACGCACCACGGCCACTTTCTTGAAGTCGATCTAGTCAACTGCAGGAGATTCAAAGCCATACGCCGACAGATAAATGGCGTCTGCCGCAGTGACACCCCACGAGCCCGCAGCAGTATCTCTAACCATCCGCACACTGACCCTCGAGTCGCGACACACCTCCTCCGTACCTTCAGCATCACCTACCCTGCTTCCTGGGACCTTCCGAGCCACTCCACCACTGCTGCTCCCCCCTGGTGAGTATGGCTATCACGGAAGGAATTATATTTTAAAATATGTGGCGTTCATGGCTCTCTCAGCCAACAAGGTTCCCGACCCTGCTATAGATCTTGTAGGCGCTGTTCTAAAGCTAGCTGGATCTGAAAATGACTATATGTTAGGATAAAACTAAATAGGAGAGAAAAGGCGCAATAGGGTCTTACCCGATATACTGAGCAAAATCATATAGAAGTGGTGCACTCACCTAATCGGGTTGTGCCAGTCACAACTCCTTCAACAGCAGGAGTGAGCGCCTGAGCGGTCGAGCAGCAGCCCTGTTGTACAAGTAGATCATCAAAAGGAAACTGGAGGAAAAACAGGTTTTTCGCCGCGCTTGAAGACCACAAACTTTGGTGTAAAACAGATGATTTTTTTATTTCATTCCTACGCGTTTCGGAGACCCCAACTGTCTCCTTCTTCAGGAACTGTCTCCTTCTACTCCCTGAAGAAGGAGACAGTTGGGGTCTCCGAAACGCGTAGGAATGAAATAAAAAGAATCATCTGTTTTACACCAAAGTTTGTGGTCTTCAAGCGCGGCGAAAAACCTGTTTTCTTTATCGTTCCTTTGGGAGACCCAGACCTTGGTGTTTAGCTTCTGCCTCCGGAGGACACACAAAGTACTACACTTAAAAGTGTAGCTCCTCCCTCTGAGCTTATACACCCCCTGGTGAGCCAGTCCCAGCCAGTTTATCACTTTGTGTTCAGGAGGCATACATCCACACATGCATTCTCATATGATTTTTTCCTTTTTGGAATGAGATTGAAGAAGTGCGGGTCCACGTCTGGACCCCCGGCATGTCCCTTCTCACCCCACTGTGTCGGCGGTGTTGTAAGGTTGATTTCCAAGGCTGGAGCCTTACATGCCATGCTACTTCACCATCCTTCCTGGGATCTGGCTTGAAGTGGGAGCCAGCGCGGTCTCCATGCCTGGCAGGAGACCGGTCTCCATCCGCAGCCCTTTAGGACCCTGCTGGACCGGAGCACTCATCCCCAGGGACCTGGCCCGGCGTCTCAGCAGCTAAGTACCTGAGACGTTTATATGTTGGGGGTCCCTGTGCTTTATTGTATGGGGAGAGTGTGCTTACTGTATTTATCTTGGCATTTCCGGCGGGTTCTCTAGCTATCGCCCGAGAACCGCGCCGATGGTGCCTGCGCGTCGGCCTCGCCGCTCAAATTTAGGCCCCGGCTTTGCCGGAGGCCTAGTTTCTGTTCACTGCCCTCGCATGTCACTCATGCAGAGGGACAGGCTCGGCTCCTCCCGGCGGCCGTTCTGCACAGGGGAGGGACACTCCCCACTGCTGTGCGTGTCTCCTCCCCTGTAGGTCTCTATGGCCCTCCAGATCCCACTCTCCTACAGGAACGCCCCACGTCTCGCCCCCTCTCTTCGCTCCGGCGGCCATTTTCTCAGACAGAGTTCACTCTGCTCTGGCCTGCACTCTGCATCCCTGCTGAGGTGCTGTGCATTGGGGGTCCGGGCTTCGGGATCTGGAGGGCACACAACACCGCTGCCAGCGGTCTGGTAAGCCACAACCGGTCTCTGGTTGTGGACCTCTGTATATACTCCCTGGGGTTCATTCTCTTTGTAGAGTCCCCACTCCAGCAGCATGTCTCACACGAGGAGCAAGGCTCCAAAGCTTTATACTGCATGCGCTGCATGTAAGCTCCTGCTGCCTGAGCCGAGCACCTATCCACATTGCGATGCCTGCTCTAACTTGGCGGTGCCACAGCCTGGAGTCTCACCCCCAGTGGTCTCTCAGGCTGCTCCTGCACCTGTGGCTGAACCCCCGGCTTGTGTAGAATCCTTTTCTAGGTCTATCTCCCAGTCTTTTGCTGAGTCCATAGGACTTCTGTCCAGGACTTTGATGAATATGCATCAGCCCCCTTCACAGGGTGCCTCTACTGCTAAGGGTCCCTTAGGATCTCTATCATCTGACCTCCGTCCACTGGAGCTCACAGAGGATTCATCATCAGGGCCCAGACCCCATCCTCCTAAGAGGAGGCGCAGGGTTTCCTCTCCCTCCTCATCCCGCGGCTCTGATTCAAGAGCTCACTCGCAGGATGAGGAGGATGCCTTTACAGGGGGCTCGGAGGCTAACTCCATGTACCCCATTGATCTTTCCGAGGGTGACTCAGATCTTAGTGACTTGATTGCTTCCATTAATTCTGTACTGGATCTCAATCCGCCAGTATCAGAGGAGCAACCCTCTCTGGCAGAAAAGCACCAGTTTACCTCGCCTAAGAGAGTAAAGAGTGTGTTCTTTAACCACTCCAGTTTTCAGGCCGCTTTGACCAAACCCAGGGCCTGTCCTGACAAACGCTTCCCAAAGCGTGGTTCTGATGACCGTTTTCCCTTTCCACCTGAGGTGGTCAAGGAGTGGGCTCATTCCCCAAAGGTAGACCCTCCGGTGTCTAGGCTCTCAGCCCGGACCGTTGTGTCGGTGGCTGATGGCACCTCCCTTAAGGATTCCACTGACCGTCAGATTGACCTTCTGGCCAAATCCGTGTATGAAGCGGCGGGGGCCGCGTTTTCCCCAACTTTTGCAGCAGTGTGGGCTCTCAAAGCCATCTCTGCTTCTCTAGAGGAGATGCATTCCCTCACCAGGGAATCTATGCCCGAGATGGTTGCCTTAACTTCTCAAGCTTCAGCTTTTTCATCTTATGCCATGTCTGCCATGCTGGAGGCTTCTCACCGCACTGCGGTGGCTTCGGCTAATTCCCTCGTTATCCGTAGGATCTTGTGGCTTCAAGAGTGGAAGGCAGATGCTTCTTCTAAGAAATACCTTGCTGGTCTCCCTTTTGCTGGGTCCCGGCTGTTCGGAGAACAGCTGGATGAAATTATTAAAGCTTGGTTTCAACACGTCTCCGATCAGTGGGTGAGAGATATCATCTCCCACAGCTAAAGGATAGAATTCTCTTCCAGCTCGCCAAACAGATTTTTTCTCTCAACTCCCCCTTGCTCCAAAGCCGCCGCCTTCTCACAGGCCGTGGCAGCCTTGCAGGCCAACGGAGTAATTGTACCAGTTCCCGCCCGGGAACGGTTCAGAGGTTTCTACTCAAATCTCTTCCTAGTTCCCAAAAAGGACGGTACCTTCCGGCCCATCCTGGATCTCAAGCTTCTCAACAAGCATGTTCAGGTGCGGCACTTTCGCATGGAGTCTCTGCGATCAGTCATTGCCTCAATGACCCAAGGGGATTTCCTGGCGTCCATCGACATCAGAGATGCCTATCTGCATGTGCCAATTGCAGTTTCACACCAGCGTTGGCTACGTTTTGCAATAGGAGAAGATCATTTCCAATTCGTGGCTCTCCCCTTCGGGTTAGCCACGGCCCCTCAGGTATTCACCAAGGTCATGGCAGCAGTGATTGCGGTTCTGCACCTCCAGGGGTTGGCAGTGATTCCTTACCTGAACGACCTTCTAGTCAAGGCTTCATCCAGCGCAGACTGTCAGCGGAGTATCTCGCTCACTCTCGCCACTCTAGCCACTCTAGCCCAATTCGGGTGGCTTGTCAATCTTCCCAAGTCCACTCTGACTCCGACCCAGAGTCTCACGTACCTAGGGATGCAGTTCGAGACTTTGTCGGCCCTAGTGAAGTTGCCCTTAAACAAACAGCTGTCACTCCAGTGGCGTCCATGGAGGCTGTTCCCTTTGCCCAGTTCCATCTGCGCCCCCTGCAGCTGGACATTCTCCGCTGTTGGGACAAGCGGCCTTCCTCCTTACACAAGTTAGTGGCTCTGTCGCCACGGACCAGGAGCTCCCTTCAGTGGTGGCTTCGGCCCCTCTCCCTGTCCCAAGGGCGCTCCTTCCTGGCCCCGTCCTGGGTGATTCTCACCACGGATGCCAGTCTATCCGGCTAGGGAGCGGTATGTCTCCACCACAGAGCGCAGGGCACTTGGACTCCGTCCGAGTCAGCCCTTTCAATCAATGTGCTGGAAACCAGAGCCGTGCTTCTAGCTCTCCTAGCTTTTCACCACCTGTTGGCGGGCAGGCACATTCGAGTCCAGTCAGACAACGCGACAGCGGTTGCCTACATCAATCACCAAGGCGGGACACGCAGCCACCTGGCAATGATGGAGGTACAACGCATCCTCCAATGGGCGGAGGACTCCAAGTCCACCATATCCGCAGTCCACATCCCAGGCGTGGAAAACTGGGAGGCAGATTATCTCAGCCGTCAAAGCGTGGACGGTGGCGAGTGGTCCCTGCACCCGGCAGTGTTTCAGTCAATCTGCCGCAAGTGGGGCACTCCGGACGTGGACCTAATGGCATCCCGTCACAACAACAAAGTTCCTGTTTACGTGGCTCGCTCCCACGATCCTCAGGCCTTCGCCGCGGACGCTCTGGTTCAAGACTGTTCCCAGTTTCGTCTGTCTTACGTGTTTCCCCCTCTAGCTCTCTTGCCCAGAGTCCTGCGCAAGATCAGAATGGAGGGCCGTCGAGTCATCCTCATTGCACCGGACTGGCCCAGGCGAGCTTGGTATCCGGACCTGCTCCACCTGTCCGTAGAGATGCCGTGGCATCTCCCAGACCGTCCAGACCTACTCTCGCAAGGTCCGTTTTTCCGCCCGAATTCTGCGGCTCTCAAATTGACGGAGTGGCTCTTGAGTCCTGGATTTTGACGGCTTCTGGTATTCCTCCTGAAGTCATCTCCACTATGACTCGGGCCCGTAAGTCTTCCTCCGCTAAGATCTATCACAGGACTTGGAAAATTTTCCTGTCCTGGTGTCGCTCTACCGGCCATCCTCCTTGGCCATTCTCTTTGCCGACCCTTCTGTATTTTCTACAGTCCGGTCTGCAGCTAGGACTGTCCCTCAACTCTCTCAAGGGACAAGACTCAGCTCTGTCAGTTCTGCTCCAGCGGCGTCTCGCTCGGCTGGCTCAAGTCCGCACATTCATGCAAGGCGCGTCTCACATCATTCCGCCTTATCGGCGGCCCTTGGATCCCTGGGACCTTAACTTGGTCCTCACGGTATTGCAGAAACCCCCTTTTGAGCCTCTTAGGGAGGTTTCTTTGTATCATCTTTCTCAGAAAGTGGCCTTTCTGGTTGCCATAACTTCTCTCAGGAGAGTCTCTGATTTGGCTGCGCTCTCTTCGGAGTCACCTTTTTTAGTTTTTCATCAAGACAAGGTGGTTCTCCGTCCGACTCCGGACTTTCTTCCTAAGGTGGTCTCTCCTTTCCACCTTAACCAGGACATTACCCTACCTTCCTTCTGTCCGGCTCTTGTTCATCGCTTTGAAAAAGCGCTGCATACTCTAGATCTGGTGCGTGCTCTCCGGATCTATGTGTCTCGCACCGCTGCGCTTAGGCGGTGCACCTCTCTTTTTGTGCTAACCACAGGTCGGCGCAAGGGCCTCCCTGCTTCTAAGCCGACCTTAGCCCGTTGGATTAGATCGACCATTTCGGACGCCTACCAGAGTACTCAGGTGCCTCCCCTGCCGGGGATCAAGGCACACTCAACCAGAGCTGTCGGTGCCTCTTGGGCTTTTAGGCACCAGGCTACGGCTCAACAAGTCTGTCAGGCTGCCACTTGGACTAGCCTGCATACCTTCTCGAAGCACTACCAAGTGCATGCTCTTGCTTCGGCAGATGCGAGCTTGGGCAGACGCATCCTTCAGGCGGCGGTCGCCCATTTGTGAAGTTAGGTTCTGCCTACTTCTTAGTTTTTCTGTTTATTCCCACCCAGGGACTGCTTTGGAACGTCCCAAGGTCTGGGTCTCCCAAAGGAACGATAAAGTAAAAGAGAATTTTGTTTACTTACCGTAAATTCTTTTTCTTATAGTTCCGTATTGGGAGACCCAGCACCCTCCCTGTTGCCTGTTGGCAATTTTCTTGTTCCGCGTGTTATCACCGGCTGTTGTTGTGGACAGAGTCTCCGGTTGTTCCGGCTCTTGCTCTGTTCTACTTGTGGGTTGTTATTCTCCTTCAGCTTTTGCACTAAACTGGCTGGGACTGGCTCACCAGGGGGTGTATAAGCTCAGAGGGAGGAGCTACACTTTTAAGTGTAGTACTTTGTGTGTCCTCCGGAGGCAGAAGCTAGACACCAAGGTCTGGGTCTCCCAATACGGAACTATAAAAAAAAGAATTTACGGTAAGTAAACAAAATTCTCTTTTTTCCTCCAGTTTCCTTTTGATGATCTATATGTTAGGATGAGAGAGTACATAGCTCAGGCCTGCAGCGAGATGATGCAGCTGCCTCAAACTTTCAGACAAGAGCTGCTCCTTGCAAGAAGGAAGCCAGTAAAAAGGGGATCGCTGACTGCTGCAGATGTTAAGAATACCCCTGTAAAGAAATTCTGGGATTTTTTTTTTTATTTATGCACATAAATGGTATTATTCGTATAACACCAGTTGATTCATGCATTGGGACACCCACTGTATAAGCCCATCATGTCCAAAGAGTACACAGGCTTGTTTGAAGCGAAGAATGGGATACATTTTCTGCAAAGTATATGTAGGCTTCTATTCAATAGGCAATATAGTTATAAAAGTCTATAGGCAGCTATGAATTTGTGTCAAAAAATTGATCTTATTTATAAGTTACTATAGAAAATTATTCAAAAGTTGCACATTTTGCTTTCTTCCTGACTTGTTATACATTTTTGTTGGCTTATTTGAAGATAATGAAAACCTATTTTATGTACAGTTTAAAAGCTGTGAGATATGTATAGACAATATTATATGTATATGTGAGATATGTATAGACAATATTATCCACCAGAACATATCTTATTATTCCATTTTCAGTTTCTCATCATCACTACATAATGACACAAACGGTTCTGAATATGCAGCAACTTTATAGGGGCCCATGTCTAACTGCACAGATTTATTACAATGCATATATAGGAATATTCACCCAATATAGACTGTTTTAAGTGTAATTATACTTTAATAAAATGTTTGCTTTAATAGCTTGTAGTAGAATAACCATTGTTTTAATTTATTTTTCATAAATCACTAATACACATCCAAATGAAGAAACTTGGTCAAATATCTTGTTAGTGATATCTGCTTCTTTCTCCTCATGTACTGATTTATTCTCTAAATTCTCAATTCATGGGTAAACTCTGTCTTTAGTGAATACAAATTTACCCATTACTGAGAATGGAGATAGGCTAGTGCTTCTAAAGTTCCCTACTTTAATGTTGACTATTGATTTATAAAATAAAATGAAAAATGAATACTCTTTAAATTTCCTGAAGATTCGCAGGAGTCTAGTTGCTTGAAAGACTGATCATAATAGCACTGCTTCGGGGGAAGGATCACACATCTCCTTCCTGAGCGTGTCCACAGAGCAGAGTACAGACTCAATAGAAAGTCTGTACCCTTACACTGTGTGCATGTCTCCTTCTCTGCTGCCTGAGTGTACGCTCACACCAGCGTATGACTCAGACGAGTGCAATGCAAGAAAATCTCGCATTGCACTCAGACAAATGTTATTCAGTGAGGGAGAGCAGATGGTCAGCTTTTTTGTCATCCAGATTCTGAATGAGCGAAAAGTTGCAGCATGCTGCAATTGTCAGCGAGAGCTGTGTCACTCGCACCCATACAAGTCTATGGGTGCAAGTGAAACATTGGACTACACTCAGATGACATCCAAGTGCAGTGCAATAATCGCATCAGCTGACATTCGAGGACATGGGGAGAGTAATCCATCTCCTCCGTAGCTCCTGCCCCCTCCTCCACAGCTGTGATCTGATCATAGTTGCATGACACTCTGCTCACGCTGGCAGCATAGCAGGAGCCGAGGGTTTTAACATATCGCATCCAATGCACTCACATCGAATGCCATACGATCGTGTGAATCCAGCCTTAGGCCATGTGTGCACTAGAAAGTGACTTTTTCTCAAGGAAAATTCGGACGCTCTTACAGAATCCAGCACCTGCGGTAAAAAAATGGACCAAGACCGCAACGAAATCCGCATGTAGTTTTGGTGCGGATTTGCAGTGGCTTTTCCACAGGTTGGTCCCTGCGGTTTTTTACCAATATCTATGGCACAAACCGCGCAGGTACCTGCAGAAAAGAAGTGACATGCGCATTAATTCCGCAGCGGAAAATCTGTGGGTAAATCCGCAGGTATAAAAAAAACGCAGTGTGCGTACAGCATTTTTTATACCCATAAGTTTTACTAGGGAATGAGAGAGCAGCAATGTTAGATACATTTTCTGCAGCAAATTCGCGGTAAAATCCGTAGTGTGCGCACAGGGCCTAAGATAGATCATTGGAAGTCTCAGGACCAATCAACTGAGAATTTAAGGGACTACAAAATAAAAAAAAAATACGAAAGTTTGGATACACTTTAAACTTTACTATGTAAAAGTTTTAAATGGTTATTTTTATTTACAATAAATAAATATTTATTCCTAATAAATCATCACTGGAACAGTCATTTACTCTCAAAGGCTGCTTTCACACTACGTTTTTTTAACATGCGTCATGAACGTTTTTTTAACGCAAAAACTGATCCAGTGGAAATGCGTTTTCATTTCAATGCATTTGCAATGGACTCGCGTCAACCTGCGTTCACATGCGTTATAGTGAGGATCCAGCGACTTGCAGTTTTTTTAACTTTTTTCAAAAACGCTACTTGTAACGTTTTTGAGCTGCGTCCAAATACTGTTTTTCACTGGATCCTGACTATACTGCACGCAAACGCATGTGAACGCTGGCATTCTGATAGACAGGATCCTGCTTGCTCTACTGAGCATGCCCAGAAACCATCCTGGCGTGATCAGTCTCTCCCCCTCCTTCTCTCCACCTCTTTCTCCCCCGCCTGAGAGTGGCGGATGCTCGTAACCAAGGTAAATATCGGGTAACCAAGCAAAGCACTTCGCTTGGTTACCCGATGTTTACCTTGGTTACCAGCGTCCGCAGCTTTCAGATGCCGGCTCCCAGCCTATCACGCTCAGTTCCCCTCACTCCCGATCACATGACTTCAATGCCCGCCCATAAACTTCAAGTGACAGGATCCTGCAAAATGACGCTTGCGTTTTTCTTTGTAAAAACAGGATCCACTTTTACAGCAAAAAAACGTTCATGACGCATGTTAAAAAAAACGTAGTGTGAAAGCAGCCTTAGAAATGAACCATGTTTACACAATTATTTAGATAAACATGAAAATGATCTTTTTCTTCTAGACACAAGTAGCAATAGAAGTTTTATTGCTTGCTATTTATGTGTCTTTGTAATCCATAGCTCTATTGTAGGGCTATTGGGGGCAGAGTAGGGCATTAGTTATTCATCAGCTGTTCCTTCTATATGCTGTGAGCATTAGCTGCTTGGTCCCTTGCCAAAGCGCCAACACATTGTCTCTTACTGACAGACCAATACTCACATAGAAGTTCCTTATTTCCAAAGCTGTGATCCGGAGCTCAGAATATTGGGATTCATCCAGCTGCTGAACTAGGGCACGATAATCCCCCTAAAAACGGGAAAAGGATCTTCAGTGGGTATTTAGACCAAAACAACTGTTCTGGTAATATAAAATACGGCAATTTATGATTGTATTGTATTCTAATTTAGAATATAAAATACCTTAATGCATCACTCCAGCGGGGTTTTTTTCAGCTGTGGAGTGATACTTTAGATGTAAGTCTCCTGCCCCTGGTATTATATTACCCACCTCCGTCTTCATCCTTTTTCAGCGCCACACCGCCATATTGTGCTCGTAACTTCTGGCTCTCCGGAAGTCCAAAGTTATGTCACAAGAGCGCATTATAACTCTATGAGAGCCAGAATAAGTCTGTCATAGACTTGCATTGATTTGTGATCTCTTGCAAGTGCCATGAAAAACTGGAGCTGCCAGCAGGTCACATATTGCCAGAGACCGAAGGGAGCAAAGTTGGAAAAAGATGAACATGACGGCAAGTGAGTATAAGGCCTCTTTCACACGTTTGTGAAAAACCACGCACATTTTTCACGGACGTGTCAGAGGTGCGTTTTGCCCTCCGTGAGCCGTGTTTATGGGCTGCGTGTGTTATCCGTGATAACACACGGAGAACAGGAACTTTCTGCCCACCTGTCCCTGGCTTCGCTGTCCGTGATGCTGATCTTCGGTCTCCGGTCCTGCAGACTCCCCGCTGCTACTGCTTCCGACCGCAGTGAAGTGAATATTCAATTAGCATAATGAGCGGCGGTCAGCAGCAAGTGACAGCAGCGGCAGAGACAGGAGGGCTGGAGAAGGTGAGTAAAGATTTGTTTTTTTTTCTCACTAACACGTCTTTTCTCCGGTGCGTGTCACACGGAACACATCCGTGTGGTCTGTTTGCATTACTTGTGACACGTTTGCATTCCGTGTGACACCCGTGATGGCGGAGAGAAAACATACATGTCGGTGTGAGAAACACACGGACACACGTAAGTACGGGATGGAGACACGTTCCGTGCGCAAATACTTACGTGTGTCCAAAACCATAGGAATACCTAGGTCTACGTGTGTACGTGTCTCCGGTACGTGAGAAAACTGCCAAACACGTACCGGAGGTACGTACGTGTGAAAGAGGCCTAAGACAGGTTAGGGGACTTACATTAAAAGCACCACTCTAGGGGTGAAAAAAAAAAGGTTGGAGTGGTGCTTTAAAGGGGTTTTTGGGGAATAGAAAAAAAAGTAATGCCAAAGTCATTATAAATACATTCCTAAATACCTTTAATTAGCAAATCATATTTGTTTTGTTAAGGGACCTGATCACTGTAGAATTAAAATGGCTATAGTCTTGTAACACTGATAGAAACTAGTCCTAGAATATAAATAGGACAGATGCCTGTGAGTATGTGCAGTAGGAAAATCACATTTTTGGCAATGTTTTTTTTCCATATCACAATTTGTATTAAAAATATAGAAAGATTGCAATTTTCACATTGGCCACTAGGGCTTATTTAGATATTACCGATTGTTGTTTCAGGAAACAGTACATGTACGGTAAATTGCTACCATAGTGATTCCCATATCCTATATTTTATATTCAAGCTTTAAATGAGCCTGTGTAAGGCCTCTGTCACACGTCCGTGAAAAACCACGCACGTTTTTCACGGACGTGTCAAAGGTGCGTTTTGCCCTCCGTGAGCCGTATTTATGGCCTACGTGTGTTCTCCATGTGTTATCCGTGATAACACACGGAGAATGGGAACTTTCTGCTCACCTGTCCCTGGCGTCGCTGTCCGTGGTGCTGATCTTCGGTCTCCAGTCCTGCCGACTCCCCGCTGCTGCTTCCGGCCGCAGTGAAGTGAATATTCAATGAGCATAATGAGCGGTAGTCGGAAGCAAGTGACAGCAGCGGCAGAGACAGGAGGGCTGGAGAAGGTGAGTAAAGGTTTTTTGTTTTTTTTTTACCTCAAACACGTGTGTTTTCTCCGGCGCGTGTCACACGGAACACCTCCGTGTGGTCCGTTTGCATTCCGTGTGACACTCGTGATGACGGACACACGTATGCTCCACACGTACACACGGTCCATGGCAGAACACGCACGTGAGCGCAGACCCATTGATTTTAATGGGTCTACGGTCTACGTGTGCCCGTGTCTCCGGTACGTGAGGAAACGGACCAAACACGTACCGGAGACATGGACGTGTGAAAGAGGCCTAATGGTCATTATGAAGGGAGGGGGAGAATGGTCAGCTGTGACATCACCTACTGTGAATGGTGGATCCTGTGTTATCAGATGTGTATGGAGATGGTACCTGTCATTGCAATCCTGCCTCTAACAATATGGAACCTTGCTGGAAACTCTTCCTGAAAGGACAGAAGTATGAGCCTAAAAAAGCCCTAGTGACCACTGTGAAAATTGCAAAATTACTAATTAATTAATTCTAATGATAGCTTGCCTTTAAGGATAAGCAATGCTCAGGCTTACCACGTGAGGGCTTTTTGATGCTTTGGCCACTGCATCTCCTCGATCAGAGAGATACCTAAACAAGGCAATAATGACATGATTTGAAGTCTGTCATGCTTATTCCACCCGCAACAAGAGTAGTTACTATTAAACAATAAACTCCTTACCATTTAAACTGCAACATTAAAAAGTTGTGGAATTATGAAAATTACAGGATAGATAGACATGTTAATGATATGCAAATGATAAAAAAATAATAGTTTGCAAAACATCTTGATGTACTCAGCATTGAGTATCAGTGCTATCTGCAGAAATACACTCACACGCCTTGGCAGGATATCAATGAGGTTATTAATGATTGTCTAAGGAATGCTCTGCCATGCTGAATTCACTTGTGCACAAAAATCATCAAGATCCCCTGCTGTCAGCTCCCTTTGCAACTGCTGACCATCTCCCAGATGTGCTCAATTGGTGACAAATCTCCTGAGAATCTTGTTTAGGCCATGCAGCCTGCCTTTGTCATGTTGAAATATGGCTTCTGGGACACTTAGGACACATGTCCATACCACTGGTTGCATAATACATCCATTCTGTGCTGCAAGTGAATTGGATGTCAAATACCAAGCCTAATGCATCAACTTTGGTTGGCAATTGTAAAGGGAGCTGCCAGCAGTGGATATTGATGATTTTTGTGCACAAGTGAAAACATTCCTCAGACAACTATGAATAACTAGTGATGAGCGAACACTACCATGCTCAAGTGCTCAGTACTCGTAATGAGCAATTGGATGCTCGAATGGGCATGACTCGAGAATCTGAGTAAAATGGAAGTCAAAAGGGAACTTGAGCATGTTTTCGGAGACTATTCCAGAAAAATGCTTGATTTCTGCCCTGACTTCCATTATACTCACGTATACGAGTCATGCTCCAACTGCTCATTATGAGTACCGAACACCAGAGCGTGGTAGTGCTCGCTCATCACTATTAATAACATCATTAACAACATGCCAAGGTGTGTCAGTGCATATATTTCTATGTGTGGTGGTCATAGTCGATAGTAAAGAAATGTACATGTGTTGAAGACTTTGTTTCCACTTTATTGTCATTTGTATATCATTAACCTGTCTATTGAGCCTGCAATTTCTATAATGCTATGACTTTTCCATTTTGGTATAGCAATTTCAGATTTGAGGAATGTATTGTTTCTTTGTCGCTCCATTGGGAGACCCAGACAATTGGGTGTATAGCTTCTGCCTCCGGAGGCCACACAAAGTATTACACTTTAAAAAGTGTAACCCCTCCCCTCTGCCTATACACCCCCCCGTGCATCACGGGCTCCTCAGTTTTTATGCTTTGTGTTGAAGGAGGCACACATTCACTCATGCTCCCATTTTAGTCAGCAGCAGCTGCTGATTGTATCGGATGGAAAAAAAGAGGGCCCCTAACAGGGCCCCCGGCATGCTCCCTTCTCACCCCACTGAGTCGGCGGTGTTGTTAAGGTTGAGGTACCCATTGCGGGTACAAAGGCTGGAGCCACATGCCGTTTTCCTTCCCCATCCCTTAGGGGCTCTGGGAGAAGTGGGATCCTAACCGGTCATCCAGGCACTGGGACCGGGCTCCCTCCGCAGCCCCTGTGGGATTCTGACGGACAAGAGACTGAGTATCATCAGGGACAGGACCCTGCATCTACAGGTACTCTGTGTCCCCTTGGGGACGGTGCATGGAGCACTTTGGCCTCAGACGCTGCAGCGGCTGCTGTGTTGGTATGACGACCGGGACTACCGCGGTTTTAAATTTAGTCCCCGGCTTTTGCGGCCTAGTGCCTTAAACTCCCGCCCCCGGGCCTGCCAGTCAGGGGTAAGCGCGGGACGGTCGGCCTGACGCCGACAGTGAGGGCTGGAGCACACTTTAGGTGTCCTCCTCCCCCCTCACTAATCACTCTGGGGCACCAGATTCCCGCACTTTTTTAGTTACGCCCACGGCTCCCTCCTCCCCTGTGAACGCCGGCAGCCATGTTTTAAACACATTCTGCCGGTGGAGGACTTCTGGCTGCAGCTCTGGGAGATCCCAAGGCAGGGAATCTGGTGGCCACACACTGCTTGAGCGGTCGGTAAGCCACACCGGTCACCCGGTGCTGGTCCCCCTAGGGTGCCGAACTGTATATATATATATATATTATATTTGTATACATTTTCTCGGTTCGGCTGTATTGTTAGCTTGTGGCTATATACCCTCAGTGATCACTCTCCTGGGAGACAACAGCATGTCGTTCACAAGGAGCAAGGGTGCCAAGACACAGGGTTATTTTGCAACCTGTACCTCTTGTGCGGCTATGCTACCTGCAGGTTCCACCTACCCTCACTGTGAGCAATGCTCGGGCCCTGTGGCACTCGCTCAGCCGGAGCCTCGGGCACTGGTGGGACCCTCGGCCCAGGTAGAACCGCCGGCTTCCCCTGTCCAGGTGGCAGGGACAGAGTTTGCAGTTTTAGCTGAGAAACTCTCTGAGTCACTTTCACAATCCATGGCTCAGTCTATGGACAAATGGTCTGCTAAGATACTAGAGGCCTTGCAGTCCAGACCGGCCCTTACACAGGCCCCGGGCACTGCGGGATCGCCCCCAGGCCCCTCTCGGTCTGCGACGAAGCGTGCTCCTGGGGTGGCCTCTAGTTATTACGTGGAGGACTCCGGCACGGACCGCAGTCCCAGACCGGCTAAGCGGGCTCGCTTAGAATCTTCCCCGACTTCATCACGCTGTTCGGGGTCTCAGCTTGAGGACTCTCTGGAGGATGAGGCGGAGGTCGCAGCCCAGGACTCTGACCCTGACGTTGCTCTCAATCTTGATACACCTGAAGGGGACGCCATAGTAAATGACCTTATAGCGTCCATCAACCAGGTGCTAGATCTTTCTCCTCCAACTCCACTTGTAGAGGAGTCGGCTTCACAGCAGGAGAAACACCAGTTTAGGTTTCCCAAACGTACTCGGAGTGCTTTCTTCGATCACTCTAACTTCAGAGATGCTGTCCAGAAGCACAGAGCTTTTCCGGACAAGCGCTTTACTAAACGCCTTAATGACACACGTTACCCCTTCCCCTCTGACGTAGTTAAGGGTTGGGCTCAATGTCCCAAGGTGGATCCTCCAGTCTCTAGACTGGCGGCTAGATCCGTAGTAGCAGTGGCTGACGGTTCATCGCTCAAGGATGCCACGGACAGGCAGATAGAGCTCCTAATGAAATCCATCTATGAAGCCATAGGCGCGTCCTTTGCCCCAGCCTTTGCAGCAGTGTGGGCACTCCAGGCTATCTCAGCTTGTCTGTCTGAGATTAATGCGGTCACCCGTACCTCTGCTCCGCAAGTAGCGTCTTTGACTTCTCAGGCGTCGGTATTTTCATCCTACGCCATGAATGCTGTCCTGGACTCGGCTAGCCGTACAGCGGTAGCATCCGCCAATTCGGTGGCAGTCCGCAGGGCCATGTGGCTACGCGAATGGAAGGCAGACTCTGCTTCCAAGAAGTTCTTGACCGGTTTGCCTTTTTCTGGCGACCGATTGTTTGGCGAGCAATTGGATGAAATTATTAAGCAATCCAAGGGAAAGGACTCGTCCTTACCCCAGCCCAAACCAAAGAGACCTCAGCAACGAAAAATTCAAGCGAGGTTTCGGTCCGTTCGGCCCTCAGCCAGATCCCAATCCTCCTCGTCCAACAGGCCACAGAAGAGCCAGAGGAACTCTTCTGCATGGCGGTCTAAGTCACGTCCTCCAAAGACCGCCGGAGGCACCGTCTCCAAGGCGGCCTCCTCATGACTTTTGGCCTCCCCAAACCGCATCCTCGGTCGGTGGCAGGCTCTCCCGCTTTTGCGACGCCTGGTGGCCACATGTCCAAGACCGATGGGTGAGAGACATTCTGTCTCACGGTTACAGGATAGAGTTCAGCTCTCGTCCTCCGATTCGTTTTTTCAGAACATCTCCGCCCCCCGAGCAAACCGTTGCACTTTTTCAGGCGGTGGACACTCTGAAGACAGAAGGAGTTGTGATCCCCGTTCCCCTTCAGGAACGTGGTCGCGGTTTTTACTCCAACCTGTTCGTGGTGCCAAAAAAGGACGGTTCATTCCGTCCCGTTTTGGACCTCAAATTGCTCAACAGACATGTGAGAACCAGGCGGTTTCGCATGGAATCCCTCCGCTCTGTCATCGCTTCGATGTCCCAAGGAGACTTCCTAGCATCAATCGACATCAGGGATGCCTATCTCCATGTGCCGATCGCACCAGAGCATCAACGCTTCCTGCGTTTCGCCATTGGGGACGAACACCTTCAGTTTGTGGCATTGCCTTTCGGCCTGGCGACAGCCCCACGGGTCTTCACCAAGGTCATGGCATCCGTTGTGGCAGTCCTACACTCTCAGGGCCACTCGGTGATCCCGTACTTGGACGATCTCCTAGTCAAGGCACCCTCCCGGGTGGCATGTCAACACAGTCTGACCGTTGCTCTGGAGACTCTCCAGAGGTTCGGGTGGATCATCAATTTCCCAAAGTCAAAATTGACTCCGACCCAATCACTGACTTACCTCGGGATGGAGTTTCATACTCTCTCAGCGATAGTCAAGCTACCGCTGGACAAACAGCGTTCGCTGCAAACAGGGGTGCAATCTCTCCTTCGGGCCCAGTCACACCCCTTGAGGCGCCTCATGCACTTCTTGGGGAAGATGGTGGCAGCAATGGAGGCAGTTCCCTTTGCGCAGTTTCATCTGCGTCCACTCCAATGGGACATTCTCCGCAAATGGGACAGGAGGTCGACGTCCCTAGACAGGAACGTCTCTCTTTCTCTGGCAGCCAAGACCTCTCTTCAGTGGTGGCTTCTTCCCACTTCTCTGTCGAAGGGAAATTCTTTCCTGCCCCCATCCTGGGCTGTGGTCACGACGGACGCGAGTCTGTCAGGGTGGGGAGCGGTTTTTCTCCACCACAAGACTCAGGGAACCTGGACTCCGACAGAGTCCTCCCTTCAGATCAATGTTCTGGAGATAATGGCAGTGTATCTAGCCCTAAAGGCGTTCCATCGGTGGCTGGAGGGCAGGCAGATCCACATACAGTCGGACAACGCCACGGCGGTCGCGTACATCAACCACCAGGGCGGCACTCGCAGTCGTCAAGCCTTCCAAGAAGTTCGGCGGATTCTGCTGTGGGCAGAGGCCACAGCCTCCACCATCTCCGCGGTTCACATCCCGGGCGTAGAAAACTGGGAAGCAGACTTTCTCAGTCGCCAGGGCATGGACGCAGGGGAATGGTCTCTTCACCCGGACGTGTTTCAAGAGATCTGTTGCCGCTGGGGAATGCCGGACGTCGATCTCATGGCGTCTCGGCACAACAACAAAGTCCCGGCATTCATGGCACGGTCTCAGGATCACAGAGCTCTGGCGGCGGACGCCTTAGTTCAGGATTGGTCGCAGTTTCGACTGCCTTATGTATTTCCTCCTCTGGCAATGCTGCCCAGAGTGTTGCGCAAGATCAGGTCCGACTGCCGCCGCGCCATCCTCGTCGCTCCAGACTGGCCGAGGAGGTCGTGGTACCCGGACCTGTGGCACCTCACGGTGGGTCAACCGTGGGCGCTCCCAGACCGACCAGACTTGCTGTCTCAAGGGCCATTTTTCCATCTGAATTCTGCGGCCCTCAACCTGACTGTGTGGCCATTGAGTCCTGGCTCCTAGCGTCCTCAGGGTTATCTCAAGAGGTCATTGCCACTATGAGACAGGCCAGGAAACCAACGTCCGCCAAGATCTATCACAGGGCTTGGAGGATCTTCTTAGCCTGGTTCTCTGATAAGGGGTTTACCCCCTGGCCGTTTGCCTTACCCACTTTTCTTTCCTTCCTTCAATCTGGAATGGACAAGGGTTTGTCTCTCGGCTCTCTCAAGGGACAAGTATCGGCGCTTTCCGTGTTTTTTCAAAAGCGTCTAGCCAGGCTTCCGCAGGTCCGCACGTTCCTGCAGGGAGTTTGCCACATAGTCCCACCTTACAAGCGGCCGCTGGAACCCTGGGATCTCAAAAGGGTTCTACGGGCTCTTCAGAAACCACCTTTTGAGCCGCTGCGGGATGTCTCTCTATCACGTCTTTCGCAGAAGGTGGCATTTCTAGTGGCAGTTACATCACTCCGAAGAGTGTCAGAGCTTGCAGCGCTGTCATGCAAAGCCCCCTTCCTGGTTTTTCACCAGGATAAGGTGGTTCTGCGTCCGGTCCCGGACTTTCTCCCTAAGGTGGTGTCCCCTTTTCATCTCAATCAGGATATCTCCTTACCTTCATTTTGCCCTCATCCAATTCACCAATGTGAAAAGGATTTGCATTTGTTAGATCTAGTGAGAGCACTCCGGATCTACGTGTCTCGCACGGCGCCACTGCGCCGTTCTGATGCGCTCTTTGTCCTTGTCGCTGGCCAGCGTAAGGGGTCACAGGCTTCCAAGTCAACCTTGGCTCAGTGGATCAAGGAACCGATTTTTGAAGCCTACCGTTCTTCTGAGCTTCCGATTCCTTCAGGGCTGAAAGCCCATTCTACCAGAGCCGTAGGGGCGTCTTGGGCATTGAGGCACCGGGCTACGGCTCAGCAGGTGTGTCAGGCGGCTACCTGGTCTAGTCTGCACACTTTCACGAAACACTATCAGGTGCATACCTATGCTTCGGCAGATGCCAGTCTAGGTAGGCGAGTCCTTCAGGCGGCGGTTGCCCACCTGTAAGAGGGGGCCGTTGTCGGCTCTTTTTATCGGGGTATTCTTTTACCCACCCAGGGACTGCTTTGGGACGTCCCAATTGTCTGGGTCTCCCAATGGAGCGACAAAGAAGAAGGGAATTTTGTTTACTTACCGTAAATTCCTTTTCTTCTAGCTCCTATTGGGAGACCCAGCACCTGCCCCTGTTCCCTTCGGGCTGTTTGTTCTTTTGTGTACACATGTTGTTCATGTTAAATTGTTCTTTTGGGTCATGGTTTTCAGTTCTCCGAACATCCTTCGGATTGAATTTACCTTAGACCAATTTATAAGTTTCCTCCTTCCTGCTTTTGCACCAAAACTGAGGAGCCCGTGATGCACGGGGGGGTGTATAGGCAGAGGGGAGGGGTTACACTTTTTAAAGTGTAATACTTTGTGTGGCCTCCGGAGGCAGAAGCTATACACCCAAGTGTCTGGGTCTCCCAATAGGAGCTAGAAGAAAAAGAGAATTTTGTTTACTTACCGTAAATTCTTTTTCTTATAGTTCCGACATGGGAGACCCAGACCATGGGGTGTATAGCTACTGCCTCCGGAGGACACACAAAGTACTACACTTAAAACGTGTAGCTCCTCCCTCCGGGCTATATACACCCCCTGGATGACAATCTAACCAGTTCAGTGCAAAAGCTGAAGGAGGACATCCACCCATAAGTAGAGATAGAGTAAAACTCGGAAAAACCGGAACTCTGTCTACAACAACAGCCCGTGAAAACACACGGAACAAAAACTGCCAACAGGCAACAGGGAGGGTGCTGGGTCTCCCATGTCGGAACTATAAGAAAAAGAATTTACGGTAAGTAAACAAAATTCTCTTTTTCTTCATCGTTCCTTCCATGGGAGACCCAGACCATGGGACGTTCCACAGCAGTCCATGGGTGGGAAATAAACCAAACTGAGAAGTAGGCAAAACCTAACTTCACAAATGGGCGATAGCCGCCTGAAGGATGCGTCTGCCCAAGCTCGCATCTGCCGAAGCATGAGCATGCACTTGGTAGTGCTTCGAAAAAGTGTGCAGACTTGACCAAGTGGCAGCTTGACAAACCTGCTGAGCCGTAGGCTGGTGCCTGAAAGCCCAGGAGGCACCGACAGCTCTGGTCGAGTGCGCCTTAATCCCCGGCGGGGGAGGCACCTGAGAACACTGGTAGGCATCGGCGATAGCCGACCTAATCCAACGAGCTAGGGTCGGTTTAGAAGCAGAGAGACCCTTGCGCTGACCCGTGGTTAGCACAAAAAGTGAGGTGCACCGCCTAAAAACGGCGGTGCGTGACACATAGATTCGGAGCGCTCGCACCAAATCCAAGGTGTGCAACGCCTTCTCAAAGCGATGCACAGGGGCCGGACAAAGAGAGGGCAAAGAAATGTCCTGGTTAAGGTGGAAGGAAGACACCACCTTAGGGAGAAAATCCGGAGTCGGACGAAGAACCACCTTGTCTTGGTGAAACACCAAAAAGGGGGATTCCGAAGAGAGCGCAGCCAAATCAGAAACTCTCCTGAGAGAAGTTATGGCTACTAGAAAAACAACTTTCTGTGAAAGTCTAAACAAGGGAACCTCCCTAAGAGGCTCAAAGGGGGGTTTCTGTAAGGCCGTGAGGACCAGATTAAGGTCCCAGGGATCCAAAGGCCGCCGGTAAGGAGGAATGATGTGAGCTGCGCCCTGCATGAAGGTGCGCACCTGAGCCAGTCGGGCGATACGCCGCTGGAATAATACCGACAGAGCCGACACCTGTCCTTTGAGGGAATTGAGGGACAGTCCTAGCTGTAGACCAGACTGTAGAAAAGACAGGATGGTCGGCAAGGAGAACGGCCAAGGAGCAAGGTCGGAAGAGCGACACCAGGACAGGAAGATCCTCCAAGTCCTGTGATAAATCTTGGCCGAAGAAGACTTCCGAGCCTGAGTCATAGTGGAGAGGACCTCAGAGGGAATACCTGAAGCCGTCAGGATCCAGGACTCAAGAGCCACGCCGTCAATCTGAGAGCCGCAGAATTCTGGCGGAAAAACGGACCTTGAGAGAGAAGGTCTGGGCGGTCTGGGAGATGCCACGGCACCTCTACAGACAGGCGGAGCAGGTCTGGGTACCAAGCTCGCCTGGGCCAGTCCGGGGCAATGAGTACGACCCGACGGCCGCCCATTCTGATCTTGCGCAGAACCCTGGGCAAGAGAGCTAGCGGGGGAAACACGTACGCCAGACGGAACTGTGACCAATCCTGAACCAGCGCATCCGCTGCGAAGGCCTGAGGATCGTGGGAGCGAGCCACGTAAACCGGAACCTTGTTGTTGTGCTGGGATGCCATTAGATCCACTTCCGGAGTACCCCACTTGCGGCAGATTGACCTGAAGACTGCCGAGTGTAGGGCGCACTCGCCGCTGTCCACGGTTTGACGGCTGAGATAATCGGCCTCCCAGTTTTCTACGCCTGGGATGTGGACTGCTGATATGGTGGACTTGGAGTCCTCCGTCCACTGGAGGATTCGTTGAACCTCCAACATCGCCAGGCGGCTGCGAGTTCCGCCCTGGTGATTGATGTAGGCAACCGTCGTCGCGTTGTCCGACTGGACTCGAATGTGCCTGCCCGCCAACAGGTGGTGCAAGGCTAGGAGAGCTAGAAACACAGCTCTGATCTCCAGCACATTGATCGGGAGGGCTGATTCGGACGGAGTCCAAGTGCCCTGTGCTCGGTGATGGAGAAAAACTGCTCCCCAACCGGAGAGGCTGGCATCTGTGGTGAGAATCACCCAGGACGGAGTCAGGAAGGAGCGTCCCTGTGACAGAGAGAGGGGCCGAAGCCACCACTGAAGAGAGCTCCTGGTCTGTGGCTACAGAGCCACTA
Organism: Anomaloglossus baeobatrachus; assembly: GCF_048569485.1. Lineage (NCBI taxonomy): Eukaryota > Metazoa > Chordata > Amphibia > Anura > Aromobatidae > Anomaloglossus > Anomaloglossus baeobatrachus. Next base: position 630,741,918 of record NC_134353.1, read on the forward strand.
GCTTGTGCAGGGAAGAGGTCCGCTTGTTCCAACAGCGGAGAATGTCCAACTGCAGGGGACGCAGATGGAATTGTGCAAATGGAACCGCTTCCATTGACGCCACCATCTGACCCAGCACCTGCATGAGGTGTCTGATGGAATGACGGCGGTGCCTCAGCAGAGAGCGCACCGCTAGCTGAAGGGACTGCTGTTTGACCAAGGGCAACTTCACAAGTGCCGGCAGAGTCTCGAATTGCATCCCTAGGTACAGAAGCCCCTGGGTCGGGGTCAGAGTGGACTTGGGCAGGTTGACAAGCCACCCGAACTGAACAAGCGTGGCGAGAGTGAGCGAGACACTCCGCTGGCAGTCTGCCCTGGATGAGGCCTTGACTAGAAGATCGTCCAGGTAGGGGATTACTGCCAACCCCTGAAGGTGCAGAACCGCAACCACTGCTGCCATAACCTTGGTGAAAACACGAGGGGCCGTGGCTAACCCGAAGGGGAGAGCCACGAATTGGAAATGTTCCTCTCCGATTGCAAAGCGGAGCCAACGCTGGTGTGAAACCGCGATAGGCACGTGTAGATAGGCATCCCTGATGTCGATGGATGCCAGAAAATCTCCTTGGGTCATTGATGCAATGACCGAACTCAGAGACTCCATGCGAAAACGCCGCACCTGAACATGCTTGTTGAGAAGCTTGAGATCCAGGATGGGCCGGAAGGAACCGTCCTTCTTGGGGACTAGAAAGAGGTTGGAGTAGAAACCTCTGAACCGTTCCTGAGCGGGAACCGGAACAATAACCCCGTTGGCCTGCAGGGATGCCACGGCCTGAGAGAAGGCGGCGGCCTTGGAGCAGGGAGGGGTGGACAGAAAAAATCTGTTTGGCGGGCTGGAAGAAAATTCTATCCTGTAGCCGTGGGAGATGATATCCCGCACCCACTGATCGGAGACGTGTTGAAACCACACGTCGCCAAAGCGGGAGAGCCTGCCACCGACTAAGGACGTTGCTGGCGCAGCCAGATAGTCAAGAGGGGGCAGCCTTAGTGGCAGCGGCTGCTCCGGACTTCTGAGGACGCGGCTTTGCGCGCCAGATGGGTTTACGATCCTTGGCTGCGGTAGTGGACGAGGCTGAGGGCTTAGAGGCTGACCAGTTAGAGGAACGAAAGGAACGAAACCTCGATTGGTTCCTGCCCTGGACAGGTCTCTTGGCTTTAGCTTGTGGCAAGGAAGTACTCTTCCCTCCAGTCGCTTCCTTAATTATTTCATCCAGTTGTTCACCAAACAGCCGGGACCCAGCAAAGGGGAGGCCCGCAAGATACTTCTTAGAAGAAGCGTCTGCCTTCCACTCTCAAAGCCACAAAATCCTGCGGATCGCGAGAGAATTAGCGGAGGCCACCGCCGTGCGGTGAGAAGCCTCCAGAATGGCAGACATGGCGTAGGATGAAAAAGACGAAGCCTGAGAAGTTAAGGCCTCCATCTCAGGCATAGAGTCCCTGGTGAGGGAATGTATCTCCGCCAGAGAGGCAGAGACTGCCTTAAGAGCCCACACTGCCGCAAAAGACGGGGAGAAGGAGGCTCCTGCCGCCTCATATACAGACTTGGCCAGAAGGTCAACCTGTCGGTCAGTGGGATCCTTAAGAGAGGTGCCATCAGCCACCGCTACGACTGTGCGGGCTGAGATTCTAGACACCGGAGGGTCTACCTTTGGGGACTGAGCCCACTCCTTTACCACATCTGGTGGAAAGGGAAAACGGTCATCAGAACTACGCTTTGGAAAGCGTTTGTCAGGACAGGCCCTGGGTTTGGTGACAGTGGCCTGAAAACTGGAGTGGTTAAAAAACGTACTCCGAGCCTTCTTAGGTGAGGCAAACTGATGTATCTCCACCAGAGAGGATGGTTCCTCTGACACTGGTGGCGTGAGGTTCAGAACGGAGTTAATGGACGCAATCAAGTCACTAACATCCGCATCATCCTCAGACAAGGCAATGGGGTACCTAGAGCTAGCGTCTGAACCCACAGTAAAAGTATCCTCCTCGCCCTGCACCTCGGCCCGAGAATCAGAGCCGTGGGACGAGGAAGGAGAAGGGTCCTTGCGTCTCCGTTTAGGAGGACGGGGTCCTAAAACATGCTCTGAGGCCTCTGCAGAGCTCGGAGCAACAGAGGCAGCCTGAGAAGGAGGCTGATGCATGGTCTGCAGTGTCCGGGACAGTTGTCTCATAGAGTCGGCAAAAGACTGGGAAATAGCTCTGGAAAAAGATGCTACCCAGGCCGGGGGATCAGCCACCGGGGCTGGATTGGCCGGAGGAACCCCTGAGGAGGCTCCAGGCTGAGGGATCACCATGTTAGAGCAGGCATCACAATGTGGGTATGTGCTTGGCTCTGGCAGAATGAGCTTACAAGCAGTGCATATAGCGTACAGCTTTGCAGCCTTGCTCCTAGTGACAGACATGCTGCTGAGGTGAAGCTCTGCCGCTGGAATACACTCCTGTAGAATGCCCTGAGAGTGTATAATAAAAAAGCCCACAACCAGAGGTTGTGGCTTACCAGACCGCTCTCTGTGTGCCCTCCGGATTCCACAGCTCAGACCCCCAGTAAAGCGTCAGCCTACTCCAAAAGCAGCAGCTGCAGCATCCAGCACCGATCAGTGTAAGAACGCTGAGAAAATGGCGCTGGAAGGAGGAGGGGGGCGGGGAGAAGCCCAAGAGCGGGAAACCAGAGGGCCAGGGAGAGATACAGGGGAGGGAACATCTCCACAGAAAGGAGTGTCCTCCCCTCTGCTAGCCGGCCGGTGGGCGGCGCCACCTATGCATCTGCATGAGTGACATGCAGGGACGCTGAAACCGAAACTAGGCCCAAACTGAAGCCGGGGCCTAGATTAGTAGCGTGCGGCCGACGAGCAGGCACCCCCGGCGCGGTTCTCCGGAAAAACACCGAGAACCGGCCGGAATTACAGTAAAAGACAAATAACATACTCTCCCCTCAATAAAAGTACCCGGGACCCCTGAAAAACGTCTCAATACTTAGCTTTTGAGACGCAGGGCCATGTCCCTGAGGGAAGGTCAAATGCTCCGTCCAGCAGGAACCTGACAGGGCTGCGGATGGAGACCGGTCTCCTGCACAGCAGAGAGGACCGTGATGGCTCCCACTTCAAACCAGAGCCTGAAAAGGATGTTGAAGGAGCGCGGCATGTGAAGGCTCCAGCCTTGCAAAGTCAACCTTAACAGCACCGCCGACACAGTGGGGTGTGAAGGGACATGCCGGGAGTCCAGATTGGACCCGCTTTTCTTCCATATCTTTAAAAATAAAATCTTAAAAAAAAAAATCAGAGAATGCATGTGTGTGTGTGATCCTCCTGAAACACAAAGCATTGAACTGGTTAGATTGTCATCCAGGGGGTGTATATAGCCCGGAGGGAGGAGCTACACGTTTTAAGTGTAGTACTTTGTGTGTCCTCCGGAGGCAGTAGCTATACACCCCATGGTCTGGGTCTCCCATGGAAGGAACGATGAAGAAAAGGAATTTACGGTAAGTAAACAAAATTCCCTTCTTTTTATGCAACTGCTCCTGTTGATTTGTGACATACACTCCTGTAGAAATCATCAGGGCAGATATGCTAGTAGTGTATCATCACAGACAGAATACTGGGTGACTATCCTGGCCTACACAGCTACATGGTATTTTAATTAACCACTAAATATGGTATCTGTTGCAAAGCAATGGATTTCACTTATGTAACAGCTGCCAAGCAAGCGTAGTGGTAATGTAATAGTGTATTGAGAATAGCAGGGACTAAAACTTAACTTTTAATTTATCAATAAAATTGATATAAATATACTTAAATTGAGCAGTAAAAGAAGTGCCAAATGGCTACATATAAGAAGGATCTCACCCAGATCTTTTCCAGGGGTAAGAAGACACACCGATCCAGAAGTGGTCACAGGCTGGAATAACCGGGGTAAAGCGTTGGGAGATGGGATAATAACCCCTGTCGTGCCCCGTGATTGTGCTTCCGCCCTGACAAGGGCAGCACCCAAGTAAGTTGTCTGCCCCGCAACCATACAAACAAACAAAGAACGTCCTCCCGACGCGTTTCCCTCTTAATGGCAAGAGTTCCTCAGGGGAGACCAAAAAAGGATGATCAGCCTGCAATGGCAGGGACCACAAAAATGATCAACCTGCAGTGGCAGGGACCAAAAGGGTAAAGAAACCTATGTGTCCAGGTAAACGGTGGTACACAGACACTGAACCCTCATCCCAATTTATACCCGTTTAATAATTATGGTTACCTCCAGCTGTGTAGAAGAAAATTCCATGCACGATCCTCCATTAGCACTCACAGTGTCGGCGTCTGAGGTCACTTCCGGTCTCGTGACCCACAGACTACCGCGTTCCACTTTGGAACGCTTAAAAGACAATTGGATAAGGCAGAACAGCAGGTACCAGCGTGTGAGGTCATATCGGTTCACCGGACCTCCCAGTTCCCTGTTTCAAAGCGTTCCCCATCCAATTGTATTACAACAAGGGCGTGCCATCGAGAGTCAGGTGACACCCCTTGTTGATGCCTGATAAAGCACCGCCCATACAACGTAAGGCAGTGAAAATACACAGGACACACAGGCATGCGATTGTAACTTCCGGTTTCGCCAGTAAACAAATGCTGTGATTTATGCAAACTATCGGTATCCAGCGTATATAGTAAATAACACTGAGGGCTGTAGAGGGCTGTCAGGGCTCCTAAGCAGGATAATGATTAGATGATATGATCAAATAGCGATGGCAGAGTAATAATAAAAAACCTGCACTATAAGATTGTATCCCGAATAAGGTGATACATCAGATTCAAAAAAGAGCACTATTATATCCATAATACACAAAGCAGGTGCTAATAGGTAATATAAAGAGCAAAAGGGTAACCAATATAGAAAGGGGGAGGGGACAGTGACCAGCCAGATTAACTGCATAAATTAGTCCGTACAAATAAACGGAAGATAGGGGAAGAGAAGGGAAGGATCAATACCACTCCCATACTAAAAACATACCAGACCAAAATCCCAAAGAAAATACAAGGAAAATAGCCTAGTGATATTCCCCATTGGACCTAGGTTAATCTTATAATTAAGTGAAGGCCAAAGAGAGGGCTCAAAAATAAATTTGGTCAATGATCCAGATTTGCGCTCCAAAGGAACATGACAACTAGCGATTACAGAGGTCCAGGATTAGATAAAACACCCATAATTAATTTGGTCGTTGAGGCCATCTGGATGACAGGTCCTAAGACGAAAAATCATCCTTGCCTCTTTTTGTAGTAAAATGTGATCAAGATTCCCACCTCTAGGGGATAATTTTACCTTCAGAATGCCCATGAAGAAAATGGCCTCCCTGTTCTGACTATGACGTAAATTCATGTGCCGCGCAAAGGGGGTGTCACGATCATTTCTGATATCCCCCATGTGCTCACCTCTCCGTCTACGAAACTCACGTATCGTTTTGCAAACATATTGTATACCACAGTGACAAGTAATAGTGTACACAAACCTTTTTTTTTTTTTAATCAGAACAGTAAATTTTGCAGGGGGAAACGTCCGCCAACCAAGTATTTCCTCTAAAGTGGCTGTTTCTCGAAACCGAACAGAATACACAATGCTAATGGTAGAGGGTCCACCTCTGGACTCGATGCCTTCACCCCTCTCTCTGCTGGCAAATATGCTGCAAAGCAGGGAGGCAATGGCCTATGAAACAGAGGTCTATCCTCTTCAGCACTGAATCCCGCTTTTGTCTTGGACGCAATGATAGCTGATGATTGGCTTACCACCCTGAAACCAAGGGTCAGACACAAAGGACAAATCAATCATTGGAGCAAATTTTAAGGTGTTTTGTTGCGACTCAGCAGGAGGTCTGGTCTTCATTTCTAAAGGCCCCGTCACACAAAACGAGATCGCTAACAAGATCGTTGCTGAGTCACAGCTTCTGTGATGCAGCAACGATCTCACCAGTGCTCTCGTTATGTGGGACACCTACCAGTGATCAGGCCCCTGCTGTGAGATCGCTAGTTGTTGCCGAATGATCCGGACCATTTTCTTTAAAGGCGATGTCCTGCTGGGCAGGACACATCGCTGTGTTTGACGCTGTGTGACAGGGTCCCAATGACTGCCGAGATCGTGATACAGGTCGCTACTGCGACCTGTATCGTTACTGCGTCGTTGGTAAGGTCTGACTGTTTGACATCTCACCAGCGACCTCCCAGCGATCCTTTTCAGGTCGTATCGTTGTCGGGATTGCTGGTAAGTCGTTGTGTGTGACTGGGCCTTACCTCTTGCTGGGTTCGCTTTTAACAGTTGGGTCAAACAGTCCACTGAAACCTCAGAAACAGATATTGAATTTCTCTTACAGATCCTGAGCAGGAAACACACTAAATTATCCACATGATCTACTACTGTATAAGGAAAGGATTGCCTGCAAAAGATAACTTTTATATTACATACAGGTTACATCAGTCCTTGCCATTTCGAAATGACACTTACTTGGATATCTGAGTATGAGATGCATCTATCTTGGTCCTCACACTTGTCATTAGTTCAAATACTTTTTCCTAAGAGCAGAAAGAGGCTATCTTAGTCCCCTTCAATATAAATGACAGCGTTACATCATGTACGAGGCTCACATGGCTCACCTGAACTGCAACTCCAAAGTTATTCCCGTCCTCAATCTGTGGAATCTGAAGCTGCAGCCAAAAAGTAACCTGAGAAGGACATAACATACAGAGTATAGCAGTGCTTATCCGATTGCTTTCCATTTTTCATTTTTAGCTAGCGTATTTTCTCATCTTCTTTTTCTTCATCCCATACGCTCAATGCTATTGAGGTCCAGCTTACCACTATCTCTTACCATAACCAAATTTTCCTTTAATTGCTGAATTTCCACCTTGATCTTTCTTTGCAAACTTGTGATTTTCTCATTACTGGAAATTGGGCCACAAGGAGGGCCTGCAGAGAGAAGTATAGTACATTGAATGGTAACTTTTACCATGGCTCCTTCAGGGTCAGTAAACCTCTATATATTAAGTCATACAAGATTGATATTCATTGTCAGATATTATGATAGATTATTGCAGGGGACAGGTGGTACAAGTGGGTTTTAGCATAAAAATGCTTTAAGCACATTTGTCCACAGAGTCCTACATACAAATGTAATACTGTGCATTGTTAAATAGATAGGAAAACCTGATGAGCCTGGAATACTGACTTTGAAAATCAATGTAAGAGTATCTGTATAATCATGATATTAATATAAGCATTTTATGTGTCCAGCTAAAGAGTAAAAGTGCTCATGATTCCAGATGTAATCAATCTCCTTCCAACAAGCCTGATTTACAGCTGCAGCTTGTACTGAGGACTGTGAGATGTCATCTGCAGCAGGGAAGAGGGACATTGCGGAGCTATCAATCAGGCTAGGTGAGCGAAGATTGAGTTTAAACATTTAATTCAACTCAATTAAACAATTTAATAACCTATAAAGTGAGTATTATGAAATATTGGAACAGATCCTTTTAGACTGGGGTCACACAGGCATCTAGTATCTGATGCGAGAGTATTGGATGCTATATGTTAAAGACACTCGGCTCAAACTCTGCTGCGAGTGTGAGCCAAGTGTCAGAGTACAGGTGTGAAAAAGATGGAGAGCTTTATTTCTCCATCTTCTCCCTTGTCTGTTTCGGCGTATATCAGGCTGCACTCGGATGACACCCGAATGCAGTCCGATGTTTCACCCTTACCCATAGACTTGTATGGGTGTGCGTGATCTGAGATATGCCGCCAATCGTAGCAATTTATTTCTCATGCCGAATCGGCATGAGAAAAACACGTTGATTTGTACTGCCCCATAGTATAACAATGGAGTGAGTGCTATCTGATAAAACAATGGATAGCACTCTGCTGTGTTCTACAGTGCTGTGAGCGAGCCCTTAATCAAAGTATAATATAACCCTAATTCCAAAAAGTTGGCATGCTGTGTAAAATGTAATGAAAACGTGACTGCATTGATTGGGAAATCTCCTCTAGTCATATTTTATTCAGAACATAGAACACATATCAGAAGTTGAAAGCTAGACATTTTTCCATTTCATTTGAAGAAAAATTTTAGAATTTTTTTTTGATGACAGGAACACATCTAAAAAAAAAGTTTGGACATGGCCAACATTGTGTAGCATGCTCTCTTTTCACAAATCTGGAAGTGAGGAGACCAATTATTGGAGTTTTGGGAGAGGAATGTTGTTCTATTCTTCTCTGATGTAGGTTTCTTTCTTCTCAACAGTCTGGGGTATTTTTCCAGATTTTTAGTTTCATAATACACCAAATGTTTTTTATTGGTGAAAAGTCTAAACTGCAGGTGGCCAGATCATCAGTCAAACCTCAGTCAATGCTGATGTGATTGATGCAGTATGTGGTTCAGAATTGTTTTGATGAAATATATAATGCCTTACCTGAACTAGACGATGTCTGAATATGAGCATATGTTATTCTTAATCCTCTATATAATGCTCAGCATGGATAGTCTCAAGATGTGTAAGCTGCCCATGCCATGGGCTACTAATTCAACCCATTACAATCAGAGATGCAGGCTTTTCAATTGTGTGCTGATAACAAGCTAGATGGTCCCACTTAAGTCCACAGGACAAGCCATCTGTGGTTTCCACAAAGAATTTCACATTTGATTCATTGAACCACAAAACAGTGTTCCAATTTTGCCTCAGTCCATTTTAAATGAAACTTGGCCCAGAGAAGACGGCAGCGTTCCTGGATTGTGTTCATATATGGCTTCTTTTTTACGTGATAGAGCTTTAACTTGTATTTATGAATTGCACAGGGAACTGTGTTCACAGACAGTGATTTATGGGAGTATTCCTGAGCCCATGCAGTGATTTGCACAACTGAATCATGCCTGTTTTTAATGAAGTCCCACTTGAGGACTCAAAGATCATGAGCATCCAATATTAACCGTCAGGTTTGTCCCTTATGCACATGGATTTGTCCAGAATCTCTGAATCTTTTGATGATATTATATACTGTAAGTGATGGGATATTTAAAGTCGTTTTACACTGAGGAAAATGTTTCTGAAATTGTTCCACAATTTTTACATGCAATTGTTCACAGATTATTGAACCGCTGACCATCTTTGATTCTGAGAGTCTTTGCCTCTCTAACATGCTCTTTTTATATACTGTCATGTGGCTTAGTTGAAAATTGACTCTCCTGCTCTTTTTCATTAGTACCACTTACTTTTTCAGCCTCCCATTTTCCTTGTTCCAAATTTTTGGAGAATTGTTACTGCCATCAGTTGATAAATTAGTTATTTTTTTCACATTTTATGAAAAAATGTCTGACTTAAAAGTACTGATGTGTTTTTTGTTCTGTTGTGAATAAAATATGGCTAGAAGATTGTCAAATCATTGCATTCTTGTTTTATTTACATTTTACAGTGTCCCAAAATTTTGGGAAATGGGATTGTTTCAGTTTTAATATATTGTGTTTTTTCAAGGCACTGTAACTCTGACAATACGGTAATACCTTGACTTACAAGTTTAATTCATTCTGTGACCGAGCTCTTAACTCAATTTCCTCTTATATCAAATTAAATTTCCCCATTAAAATTAATTGAAATGCTATTAATCTGTTCTATCCCTTACTTATGGCCCCCCCATCCTGGTACTGTATATATAATCACCCAACCTGGTACATGGCCCCCATCCTGGTACAGTATATATGATCCCCATACTGGTATATAAGGTCCCCCATTCTGGTATATATGATCCCCCATCTTGGTACATGGCCCCTTATCCTGGTACATGGCCCCCCATCCTGGTACATTGCACCCATCACGCCACATACTTGTAAAAAGCTATTATACTTACCCTCCCTCTGGTACACCACAGCACGGTGTTCTAATCTCATACGAGCAGCTGATGGCATGTGGGAGCGCAGAGCTCTCACGCTGATCAGCTGGCGTCCTTCCACATGCCGACAGCTGCCTGCATGAGATGAGGATGCTGCGCTGTGGAGGACCGGAGGGAGGTGGAGTATACGTTTTCTAAAGTGTGCGGTGTGATGCAGACAGCTGATCAAGGTGTGAGTGCCACACACCCAGATCCCGTTACCTGCCGGGATACTGTACTCACTGTTCTCCACGCCTGGAGTGATTGGTGGAGGGAGCAGGGAATATTAAGAGTCTTAATGAGTGGGTAAACATGATCATGCAGCAGCTACTTGTAACTCAGATTTGTGCTCACACCATAAAGCAAAAAAAGATAAAGAGCAACAGATAGTATCTTGAAAAATTCGTAAGTTGGTGCTCTCGTTAGTCACTGTAATACTGTAATTCTCTCTCCAATCACATGATCAAGCGTTTTATCCGTTGCATGACTGCAAGCTAAGATCTTAACTGTGTAGAATTAGTACCAAAAGTGGATTGTTAAAAATAGAAAACATTTCAGTATGTCAATAACATTTATTTTAGGCCTGCACAAAATAGGGTCTGCAGGTAACATGCAGCCAGCCAAAGGACTTCTTGCGGACCACAGACATCTTCCTGTATTCAAAGGTATATTTGTCTTACAAATGCAAACACACTTGAACCCTGGGACAGGGGAAGAGGAGCGCTTGTGCAGCAGCATGATGAGGTCATCACATTGTTGACCTCATCACATTGCTACTGTCACCACATTGCTGCAGAGACAGCGGAGACCGTGGTTGAACAGTAAGTGCTCTATGAAGGAGCTGAATAAATGCCCTGATGACGTATTCATGTAAGTACCTCTTTAAAAAAAAATGGCCCTTGGGATTGGTGCAGTATGACAATGTGGCCCTTGGACCAAAAAAAGTTGTGCCCCACTACTTTATTTACTAAAGCCGAAATCCAGTATCCCTCTATGTGGATTTTGCGGACATAGTAAAATAAAATGTGTTAAACATGGTGCAATATAAATATACTAATTTCATTTTTCAGTGAGGCACCGTATGAACATAAAATTTATATTCCTTTACCTTTCTCCTCGTCGTCATCTTTCTTTTTTTCATCTTTTTCTTTCTTCTGTAGGATAAAGATAGCAAGTAAATAAGTGTGATTATAAAATCAATATCTTAGTTAAAAATGTTTTTCTATTGTTTTTTTTAAGTAAAAGTATAAGTTTGTTTTATTTGCACCATTCATTTCCACAGTGTTTTATAGACCTATTCATCACTGTCCCCATTGGGAAGCAAAATCTAAATTCCTGTATGTCTCAGAGAAAACCAAGAAAAACAGAGGGAGAACATACAAACTCCTTACGGATGTAGTCCTTGATACCTAGGACCCCAGGACTGCAAGGCTACAGAGCTAATCACTGAGACACCATGTTAACCATATAGCTAGAATGTTATCTGCTTAGATAGGTCACCATAGTAAAACTAAGAGAAAGAGAGCGCAAAATAGTGTCTTATCAGATATTAAAATAAGAGTATGTTACTGTTCACTCACCTAGTATGGTTGTGAAAGTGACAACCAACACAAAAAACACACAGATAATAGGCCGCTGCCGCAGCTCCACGTGTAGGTATCTTCAATGCTGGAGAGTAGAAGGGGTCAACGATGCGCTGTCACCAAAGGATGATAAAAAAAATTGTTAATTTAATGAAAGATTATTTTGTTCCATAGGTCTACGCGTTTCAAGGTGAGGACCTCTTCTTCAGGACCACAAAAATTGTTGATTTTTTTTATTTTTGTGGTCCTGAAGAAGAGGTCCTCACCTCTAAAAGCACAGACCTATGGAATAAAATAATCTTTCATTAAATCAACAATTTTTTTATCATCCTTTGGCTACAGCCCGGCATTAACCCCTTCTACTCTCCAGCATTGAAGATCGGTAGGTCACCATGAGAAAGCTGCTTACAGGAACGGTGATACACGAGGGACCTTAATTTCCCCTGCCTCAATTGACTAGCACTTCTATTATTGGCAAGAGCTCTCTAAGCATTAACTTTGTTTTATCGGGACTGTTAACTCAGTATTTGTAAGCCAAAATGGCACCCTGTGACCTCTGAATAATTATTGATCTTTCATTTTGTATCTGAAACTCTTTTTGCTCAGGTTTTTAAATGACCACTGATCAAATAATTTACCGATCAGTGGTCTTTTAACGCTTTGAAATGTAGTCATCCTAAGGGATACTTTGCATGTTGCGACATCGCTACTGCGATGTCGTCGGGGTCAAATCGAAAGTGACGCTCATCCGGCGCCGGTAACGACGTTGCAACGTGTAAAGCCTAGATGCACCGATAAACGATCGCAAAAGCGTCGTAAATCGGTGATCTGTGTAGTGTCGGTCATTTGCATAATTTCGCTGCAGCGACAGGTACGATGTTGTTCCTCGTTCCTGCGGCAGCACACATCGCTGTGTATGAAGCCGCAGGAGCGTGGAACATCTCCTTACCTGCATCCTGCCTGCATTGAGGAAGGAAGGAGGTGGGCGGGATGTTACGTCCCGCTCATCTCCGCCTCTCCGTTTCTATTGGCCGCCTGCCGTGTGACGTCGCTGTGACGCCGCACGATCCGCCCCCTTAGGAAGGAGGCGGTTCGCCGGCCAGAGCGACGTTGCAGGGCAGGTAAGTGCGTGTGAAGCTGCCGTAACGATAATGTTCGCTACGGCAGCTATCACAAGAGATCGCATCTGCGACGGGGTCGGGTACTATCGCGCTCGGCATCGCTACAATCGGCTAGCGATGTCGCAGCGTGCAAAGTACCCCTAAGGCTTTATTTATTCATCATAGTTTGTCTTGTGTCTACAAAAAAGTGACCATTTTTCATTTGCGTGATTTTTTTTTTGTCCAGCTCATTCACTTGAATGGGAAATTTCTGTCAGATTGGAGTAAGACATGTTTTTTTATGTAGACCATTAAGCAGCAAAAAAAACCTGAAATTGAATAGTCCCCTAGAACGTAAGGTGTCAGGTTGCTGTCAGTAGAAATGGATTACAGAGATACATTAGCTGATAAATTAAATTGTGAGTCACGTGATGTCACGTGAGACCAATTTCCAATCATCGCTGGCTTTTGTCTCGCCACCTTTGGACACGTTAGCAATCAACAGGAAGTGAGTGGCAATCGAAGAGCTCACTTCCTGTTGATTAACTAATTTGTCCCAAGGCGGGGAGACAGAGGCCGGCGCTGATTGGATAAGGGGCTCAGGTGACGTCACGTGAGCCCCGAAACGTAAGCCTGGACATAGCTGGAACAGCGCCGGCTGTGGAGGGGAGTATAACCTATTTTATTTTACCTGGAGAAAATGTGAAATAGAATGGGTTGTCCTAGTAGTGGACAACCCCTTTAAAGAATCCCAAATAATGCAATTTCTTAGTGATTGTCTTGAGGATCTCCATATTGCAGCTCTTTAATCGGAGACTGATAGTAAGTGACTAACACGCTTACCTCTTTCTCCTTTTGTTTTTCTTTCTCAGGGTCTGGGATTGGTATATCTAGTTCAGCTTTTAATGTTGTCAAATCAGAAACATTCAGTTCTGGAGACTGATAATACAAAAAATACACATTAGAGCCAAAAGCCTAGAATAACGGGGCATATTTATGAACAAAAGTGTGCATTTACATTAGACATATTTAGAAATTTCATATTTTCACCAGAAAGAATAGTATTTTTCAACATACTCTATACTTTGCTCCTGACTTGCGCAATTCATACCACTTCTAATATGGCGAGGATTGACAAGATTAGCAGAATGTTACCAATTATACTGGACAAGCATCCAAATAAAAGTTGTTTAAGTTATACTGAACAAAAATTACAATTATGTCTGAATTTTTTAATTTTTTTTTTTTTTAAATCTCTGTTGATACATTTATGACTTTAAGAGAGCAGAAATATTTAATGTAGCAGCTCAGGGCTCCGTAGTAAAGCTTTTGCCTTTCATATCACTGATTGCTGATTTGAATTCTGGCATTGACCTTTGTTTCTAGCTTTGTAGAAAAATAAACAAATGAAAAAATAAAATATAAGAGGGAACATGTCTCCAAACACTATTAGCCAGCAGATATGGTGTTAATGCGTAGGTTAGTAGTGTGCTAAAGCTGCCCTGTCACCGCACTGAAAGGTCGGCTAGTGGGAAGAAATTATCTTTATTCCTCCAGGCAGCCTCTGGCTTTCAGTCAAAGAGGTATGCCAGTGTGGCTTCAGTCACCACTCCCACCACTGATACACTGCAGATATGGCTGTCAGTCATTGTGCTTGGAGGTGGATACAGCCACCGGTCTATATATGTTGAGCTATGTTGGAAGCCATGCCGGCTGCACCTGTATAACTGGTTACTGATGCGCCTGACTATAAGACTAGGACTGTGCAGTGACACTGACCACATGACCACAACACAGGTGACGCTCCAAAAGATCACTTTGGTATTTGTAGCTCCTACATCACAGTGAATGGGTTCATATTGTGACACCTACTGCGACTGTGACAAGCAAGTAGCCAAAAATATTATCCAAGTTGGTGCATGTTGCAGTCACGGTACCCTAGGGCTTGCAATATGGCCCCATTCACATATTATGCTCCTTTGTAGCATACACATATTGATCTTTTGCAACATGAACTGTGTCATGGCCAAAGTCACCATGTAGTCCTAGCCTTACCCTATAAAATCCCTGCTTTGTGGAAGTGTTCCTAGAACTAATGTTGTTTTCAGGGCATAGGCTGGTCACTCCACACATTGGTTTAATTTAGATTTCACTTTGTTCATACATATATTTTTTTAAATGATACAATTAAACTCAGAAATGAGTCCGGATCTAAATCCAATTGAACATCTGTGGAAAGATCTTCAAAAAGGGAATTTTGTTTACTTACCGTAAATTCCTTTTCTTCTAGCTCCTATTGGGAGACCCAGACAATTGGGTGTATAGCTTCTGCCTCCGGAGGCCACACAAAGTATTACACTTTAAAAAGTGTAACCCCTCCCCTCTGCCTATACACCCTCCCGTGGACCACGGGCTCCTCAGTTTTGGTGCAAAAGCAGGAAGGAGAAAACTTATAAATTGGTCTAGGGTAAATTCAATCCGAAGGATGTTCGGAGAACTGAAGACCATGAACCAAAAGAACAATTCAACATGAACAACATGTGTACACAAAAGAACAACTAGCCCGAAGGGCACAGGGGCGGGTGCTGGGTCTCCCAATAGGAGCTAGAAGAAAAGGAATTTACGGTAAGTAAACAAAATTCCCTTTTTCTTTGTCGCTCCATTGGGAGACCCAGACAATTGGGACGTCCAAGAGCAGTCCCTGGGTGGGTAAAAGAATACCTCGATAAAAAAAGCCGAAAACGGCCCCCTCTTACAGGTGGGCAACCGCCGCCTGAAGGACTCGCCTACCTAGACTGGCGTCTGCCGAAGCATAGGTATGCACTTGATAGTGTTTCGTGAAAGTGTGCAGACTAGACCACGTAGCTGCCTGACACACCTGCTGAGCCGTAGCCCGGTGCCGCAATGCCCAGGACGCACCCACTGCTCTGGTAGAATGGGCTTTCAGCCCTGAAGGGAGCGGAAGCCCGGAAAAACGGTAGGCCTCGAGAATCGGTTCCTTGATCCACCGAGCCAAGGTTGAATTGGAGGCCTGAGAGCCCTTACGCTGGCCAGCGACAAGGACAAAGAGCGCATCTGAACGGCGCAGGGGCGCCGTGCGAGACACGTAGAACTGGAGTGCTCTCACTAGATCCAAAGAGTGCAAATCCTTTTCACACTGGTGAATTGGATTAGGGCAAAAGGAAGGCAAGGAGATATCCTGATTGAGATGAAAAGGGGATACCACCTTAGGGAGAAATTCCGGGACAGGACGCAGAACCACCTTATCCTGGTGAAAAACCAGGAAGGGGGCTTTGCATGACAGCGCTGCGAGCTCAGACACTCTCCGAAGTGATGTGACTGCCACTAGGAAGGCCACCTTCTGCGAAAGACGTGAGAGAGAGACATCCCTCAGCGGCTCGAAAGGTGGTTTTTGAAGAGCCGACAGAACCCTGTTAAGATCCCAGGGTTCCAGCGGACGTTTGTAAGGTGGGACCATGTGGCAAATCCCCTGCAGGAACGTGCGGACCTGCGGAAGCCTGGCTAGACGCTTTTGAAAAAACACGGAGAGCGCCGATACTTGGCCCTTGAGAGAGCCGAGGGACAAACCCTTGTCCATTCCAGATTGAAGGAATGAAAAAAAAGTGGATAAGGCAAACGGCCATGGAGGAAAACCGTTATCAGCGCACCATGATAGGAAGATTTGCCAAGACCTGTAATAGATCTTGGCGGACGTTGGCTTCCTGGCTTGTCTCATGGTGGCAATGACATCCTGAGATAACCCTGAAGACGCTAGGAGCCAGGACTCAATGGCCACACAGTCAGGTTGAGGGCCACAGAATTCAGATGGAAAAACGGGCCTTGTGACAGCAAGTCTGGGCGGTCTGGAAGTGCCCACGGTTGACCCACCGTGAGATGCCACAGATCCGGATACCACGACCGCCTCGGCCAGTCTGGAGTGACGAGAATGGCGCGACGGCAGTCGGACCTGATCTTGCGTAGTACTCTGGGCAGCATCGCCAGAGGGGGAAACACATAAGGCAGTCGAAACTGCGACCAATCCTGGACTAACGCGTCCGCCGCCAGAGCTCTGTGATCCTGAGACCGTGCCATGAAGGCTGGGACCTTGTTGTTGTGCCGTGACGCCATGAGATCGACGTCCGGCGTTCCCCAGCGGCGACAGATCTCTCGAAACACGTCTGGGTGCAGAGACCATTCCCCTGCGTCCATGCCCTGACGACTGAGAAAATCTGCTTCCCAGTTTTCTACGCCCGGGATGTGAACTGCGGAGATGGTGGAGCCTGTGGCTTCCACCCACTGCAGAATCCGTCGGACTTCCTGGAAGGCTTGACGACTGCGAGTGCCGCCTTGGTGGTTGATGTAGGCGACGGCAGTGGCGTTGTCCGACTGGATACGGATCTGCCTGCCCTGCAGCCACCGATGGAAAGCCAATAGGGCTAGATATACTGCCCTTATCTCCAGGATATTGATCTGAAGGGACGATTCTATCGGAGTCCAGGTTCCTTGAGCCCTGTGGTGGAGAAAAACCGCTCCCCAACCTGACAGGCTCGCGTCCGTGGTGACCACAGCCCAGGTTGGGGGTAGGAAGGATTTTCCCCGCGACAGAGATGTGGGTAGGAGGCACCACTGAAGTGATGTTTTGGTTGCAAGGGAAAGAGAGACGTTCTTGTCGAGGGAAGCCGCACTCTTGTCCCATTTGCGGAGAATGTCCCATTGGAGTGGCCGTAGATGGAATTGTGCGAACGGCACTGCCTCTATAGCAGCCACCATCTTCCCCAGGAAGTGCATGAGGCGCCTTAAGGGGTGTGACTGACTCCGAAGAAGTGATTGCACCCCTGCCTGCAGAGAAAGCTGTTTGTCGCTCGGTAGCTTGACTAACGCTTGCTGGGTATGAAACTCCATCCCGAGGTAAGTCAGTGATTGGGTCGGTGTCAACTTGGATTTCGGGAAGTTGATGATCCACCCGAACTGCTGGAGAGTCGCCAGAGCGACGGTAAGGCTTTGTTGACACGCCACCCGAGAAGGGGCCCCGACTAGGAGATCGTCCAAGTAGGGGATCACCGAGTGGCCCTGAGAGTGCAGGACCGCCACGACGGATGACTTTGGTGAAAACCCGTGGGGCTGTCGCCAGGCCGAAAGGCAATGCCACGAACTGAAGGTGTTCGTCCCCGATGGCGAAACGCAGGAAACGTTGATGTTCGGGTGCGATCGGTACATGGAGATAAGCATCCTTGATATCGATCGATGCTAGGAAGTCTCCTTGTGACATCGAGGCGATGACCGAGCGGAGAGATTCCATCCGAAACCGTCTGGTTCTCACATTTCTGTTGAGTAGCTTGAGGTCCAAAACGGGACGGAATGACCCGTCCTTTTTTGGCACCACGAACAAGTTGGAGTAAAAGCCGCGACCACGTTCCTGAAGGGGAACGGGGATCACAACTCCTTCTATCTTTAGAGCGTCCACTGCCTGAAAAAGTGCGTCGGCCTGAGCGGGGGGCGGAGAGGTTCTGAAGAAACGAACCGCAGGACGAGAGCTGAACTCTATCCTGTAACCATGAGACAGAATGTCTCTCACCCATCGGTCTTGAACATGTGGCCACCAGGCGTCGCCAAAGCGGGAGAGCCTGCCACCGACCGAGGATGCGGCTAGGGGAGGCCGAGAGTCATGAGGAGGCCGTCTTGGAGGCAGTGCCTCCTGCGGCCTTTTGGGGGCGTGACTTGGACCGCCACGCATAGGAGTTCCTCTGGCCTTTCTCCGGCCTGTTGGACGAGGAGGATTGTGGCTTGGCGGAGGGACGAAAGGACCGAAACCTTGATTGTATTTTTCGTTGCTGAGGTCTCTTAGGTTTGGACTGGGGTACGGAGGAGTCCTTTCCCTTGGATTCCTTAATAATCTCATCCAATCGTTCGCCAAACAAAGGGTCGCCAGAAAAAGGCAAACCAGTTAAGAACCTCTTGGAAGCCGAGTCTGCTTGCCATTCGCGCAGCCACATGGCCCTGCGGACTGCCACGGAGTTAGCAGATGCTACAGCCGTACGGCTAGTGGAGTCCAGGATGGCGTTCATGGCGTGGGACGAAAAGGCTGATGCCTGCGAGGTCAAAGACGAAACATGCGGAGCAGAATTCCGTGTGACAGCATTAATCTCAGTCAGACAAGCCGAAATTGCTTGGAGAGCCCACACGGCTGCAAAGGCTGGGGCGAAAGACGTGCCCGTGGCCTCATAGATGGACTTCACCAAGAGCTCTATCTGTCTGTCAGTGGCATCCTTCAGGGATGAGCCATCTGCAACAGACACAACGGACCTAGCAGCCAATCTGGAGACTGGAGGATCCACCTTGGGAGAGTGAGCCCAACCCTTAACGACTTCAGATGGAAAGGGGTAACGCGTGTCAGTGTGACGTTTAGCAAAGCGCTTGTCCGGGACCGCTCTGGGCTTCTGGACAGCATCCGTGAAGTTAGAGTGATCAAAAAACGTATTGCGCGTACGTTTGGGGAACCGAAACTGGTGTTTCTCCTGCTGAGACGCCGACTCCTCTACAGGAGGAGGCGGAGGTGAGAGATCCAACACCTGGTTGATGGACGAGATAAGATCATTTACTAAGGCGTCCCCCTCAGGTGTATCAAGGTTAAGGGCGAAGTCAGGGTCAGAGCCCTGAGCTCCCACGTCCGCCTCGTCTTCCTGAGAGTCCTCAAGCTGGGATCCCAAGCAGCGTGAGGAAGTCGGGGAAGAGTCCGCTTAGCCGGTCTGGGACTGCGGTCCGGGCAGGAGTCCTCCGCCTGAGACCTAGGGGCCAACCTGGGAGCGCGCTGCGGCTCGGACCGAGAGGGGCCTGGAGGAGACAAGCTAACAGGGGCCGGGGCCTGTGGAAGGTCCGGTCTGGACTGCAATGCCTCAAGGAGTTTAGAAGACCATTTGTCCATAGACAGTGCAATGGATTGGGAAAGTGACTGAGAGAGTTTCTCAGCAAAAGAGGCCAACACCGGTGACTCTGTCCCTGCAGCCTGCTCAGGGGGAGCAGGGGGGTCTACATGAGCCGAGGGGCCCACCAGTGCCCGAGGCTCCGGCTGAGCAAGCGAAGCAGGAGTCGAGCATTGCTCACAGTGAGGGTAGGTGGAACCCGCAGGTAACATAGCCCCACAAGAGGTACAGGCCGCAAAAAAAACCTGTGCCTTAGTAGCTTTGCTCCTTGTGGACGACATGCTGTTGTCTCCTAGGAGAGTGACCACTGAGGGTATATGGGAAAAGGGTATACAGCCTGACCGAACAGATATATATTTCTATTATATATATATATATGTATCTATTCCGGCACCCTAGGGGAACCAGCACCGGGTGACCGGTGTGGCTTACCGACCGCTAACGAGCGGAGTGTGTCCTCCAGATTCCCTGTCGTGGATCCCCCGGAGCTGCAGAGCTGCTTCACTGAGAAGCATCCACCGGCAGAATGCCAGAAAATGGCCGCCGGAGCTCTCAGGGGAGGAGTGGGGCCGAGGGCGGCGCCAGCAAAGAGCGGGAATCTGGGGTCCCCACAGTGGTCAGTGAGGGGGGAGGAAGACATGCAGGATGCTCCAGCCCTCACATCCGACATCATGTCGGTAATCCTGCCCTTACCCCTGACAGGCAGGCCCGGGGGCGGGATTTTCGCGACTAGGCCGCAGTGAAGCCGGGGACTAAATTTGAGGCCGCGCCCGACAAGCAGGCACGGTCGGCACGGAAGTCCACCGGCCTCCTCAATTTCACAACTACCGCGGCTTCCGGGAAGAAGGTGCGCTCCCTGCACAGTCCCCTATGGAGACACAGAGTACCTTTAAGTTGCAGGGCCCGGTCCCTGAGGTTGAAGAGGCTCCGGTCCGGCAGGTTCCACCAGGGGCTGCGGATGGAGCACGGTCCCAGCAAATGGAAGACCGCTCTGGATCCCACTTCTCCCAGAGCCGCATAAGGGATGGTGAAGGAGACGGCATGTGGCTCCAGCCTCCGTACCCGCAATGGGTACCTCAACCTTAACAACACCGCCGACATAGTGGGGTGAGAAGGGAACATGCCGGGGGCCCCGTGGGGGCCCTCTTTTCTTCCAACCGACATAACTAAGTATGAGAATGCATGAGTGGATGTGTGCCTCCTTCCACACAAAGCATAAAACTGAGGAGCCCGTGGTCCACGGGAGGGTGTATAGGCAAAGGGGAGGGGTTACACTTTTTAAAGTGTAATACTTTGTGTGGCCTCCGGAGGCAGAAGCTATACACCCAATTGTCTGGGTCTCCCAATGGAGCGACAAAGAAATTGCTGTTGGGAGAAGGCACCCTTCAAATATGAGAGACCAGGAGCAGTGTGCAAAAGAAGAGTGGTCCAAATTCCAGGTGAGAGGTGTAAGGAGCTTGCTCATGGTTAGATGAAGTGATTGATTGCAGTTATACAAAGGGTGCGCAGCCAAATTTTAAGTGGAGGCTGCCAACAATCTTGTCTGGCCCATTTTTAGAGTTTTGTGAGAAATTATGTCCAATGTGCCCTTTTTCTCTTTTTTTGTGTTGATCCAACACAGGAAATAAACATGTATATAACAAAACATACTGTATGTAATTGAAATAATTTTCTGGGAGAAATACTTCATTTTCTGGAACAATTTCAAAGGTGCCAACACTTTCGGCTATAACTGTATGTGGTGGAAAACTATTGTTTAGGCACACGGCAGGGCTTGGAAGGGAAGGAGCACTATTTTGACTTGAACAGATTGTGTACCGCGATGTCCCATTTGAAGATCCCTGACATGCCAAAACAGCCGAAACCCCCCCAACTGTTTACAGTCCGGAAACTACATCTCTAAAGGAATTCATCAAGGGTGTAGTGAGTAATTTTCGCTCTCAGGTCATTCATGAAATTGAATAACTTTGGTTGTGAATATAAAAAAATAACATTTTTTTACACTAAAATGTTGTTTTGACCCCAAAGTTTTAATTTTCTTTTTTTTTTTTTTTTAAATCAGGTTCATTTTTATTTAACAGCAAAATTATACAACACATAAAATAAATTCCCCGCATAGAAATATCACAGAAAGGGGAAAAACCTTTCGTCAATAAGAAAAACCACACAAATAACATAATAAACAATGCACCCGCAGTCCACGTCTCATTTCAATATGGGTCTCAAAGTGCATATTATTTCCCAATATATTCTCCATAGTATAGCTTACCCAGCATCATTATGACATTATATATATATACACATATATACATATATATATACACACATATATACATACACACACATACATACATACATACACACACACACACACACACACACATATACACACACATACACACACACATACACACACACACACACATACACACACACATACACACACACACACATATTCCAGCAGTACGCATATCACCCTATTTGAGGAAATTTGTTAACCGGTCAGAAGGAGAAGGACCTGGTCACTCGCACTGTCCTGCAATAACGCCGAGGAGGGAAGGCCTGGGGTATCCAACCATGCCCCCCAGATCTTATAGAACTTTTTCAATGCATTTCTTTTAAGGTATACTCCTCTCTCCAGTCGAAGTATAGCGTTTACTCTTTCCCTAAAATCCCCGATGACCGGAGGCGCTGGGTCCAACCAGTGGTAGGCCAACAGTTTTCTAGCCTGGTACAAGAGACGTGTAATACCGACCATTACCGGCAAACTCAAGTCCACCCCCCCTTCCAGTAGACCCAGGATACATATAATAGGTCTTGGCTGTAGACGGATATTGAAAACTTGTCTAACCAATTCTAGTACTGCCCTCCAGTAATCTTCAATGTTCCCACAGGACCACATCATATGCATCAGATTAGCACCCTCCTGCCCGCACCTGGGACACAGATCATCCATCCTAACTCCCATCTTATGCAATAGACTAGGTGTCCTATATACTCTATGTAACAGGAATAGCTGTGACAGTCGTTGGCCTTCAGATACAGCAAGGCTTGGAGTCTGAGACAGGACCTCACCCCACTGTTCCTCTGTCATAGGGCCTAGGTCCCTCTCCCACTTCTCTCTAGCCTGCAAAGGGAATTTGTCGAGGTGTCTAGATAACATCACTGTATATAACCTAGAAATAATACCATAGGAGCGGTCAGATGTCAACAAATGAGTAAGAGTGTGATTCCGCTCTATCCTAATGTCCATACGACGTGTCTGTGTCTCATAGGCATGACGGAGCTGCAGGTATTGGTAAAAGGAACTGTGCGGTATCCCAAACTCAGCTTGAAGCTGGTCAAATCTTTTAAGTATATTATTCTGAAGAATCTGAGACAACTGATGCACCCCCCTGCTCACCCACATTCTCCAACCCGGGAGTCTCTGCAGCTCCGCCAGTCCACGATTATGCCATAAGGGACAGTACTCAGTCATTCCTGATATTCCCAGCAACTGCTTCCCTCTATCCCACACCTTGTACATCAATGATAATGTTGGATATAATGTTCCTCCTCTGGGTGAGTATCCTGCGTCCAAAAAAGCCACTGGGTATCCCCATTCTGCAAGGCCCCTCACCAATTTGCCCCCAGCGTCATATGCCTCATCCTTTCCCCACCCCCTGAAGTGCTGCATCTGTGCCGCAACATAATAAACCCACGGGTTGGGGACTGCCAGACCCCCATCCTCCTTCCCTCTCTGCAGGGTCTCAAGGCGGATTCTAGCCTGCTGCTTTTTCCACAAGAGTTCCCGAAACAAAGTGCTGATTTTACGGAAAAATTTCCAGTGGATCCATATTGGGGCATTGTGGAGAAGATACAGAAGTTTGGGCATCAGTACCATTTTTAGTAGATTAGCACGGCCAATAAGGGACAGTGGGAGTCGACACCAGGCATCTATCTTGTTCCTAAACTGAGCCAACACTGGTTCCAGATTTTGAGAGTAGTAATCACGCGGTCGGGCACTAACCACAATCCCCAGGTATTTAAATTTATCCACCGTCGGAATTGGCAGCCCCAGAGTACTAAAATTAGATGGGAGTGGATCTATAGGGAGCAGGGCCGATTTCTTCCAGTTTATTAGGAGTCCCGAGCGCCTACCAAATTCTTTAATAATATTAATTGCTGGGCCCACCGATGTCCCCACCTCCCTGAGATACAGCAACAAATCGTCCGCATAGAGAGAAACCTTATGCTCCAGACCGCCTATCTCAAACCCCTTTACGCCAGCGGATGTACGAAGCATAGCTGCCAATGGTTCAATTGCCGCTGCAAATAGTAATGGAGAGAGAGGACAGCCCTGTCTCGTGCCCCTGGCCAAATTAAAAGACGAGGAGGTACAACGATTAACTCGAATCCTGGCCCTCGGAGAGGCATATAACAATTTGACCCAGCCAATAAATCTGGAGCCAAGACCCAATTTCTCCAAAACTACCCATAGGAAATTCCATTCAATACTGTCAAAGGCTTTGGCTGCATCTAATGACAGGACTGCTCTCTCCTTGTTTCTCCCCTCAGAACTTAGCTGTATCCCCAGGAATAAACGTCGCAAATTAATGGAAGTAGATTTATTGGGGATGAATCCAGTCTGATCCTCGTGGATCACTGACGTGATCACCCGGGACAATCTGTTAGCTAGAATTTTAGCGATTAATTTAATATCTAATGTAAGCAGCGAGATGGGGCGATAGGAGTCAGGCGCGGTCGGATCTTTCCCGGGTTTTAAAATCAGAACAATAATAGCCTCCCTCATGGATGCAGGGAGGGATCCCTTCTCCTCAGCATCTCTGAACACATCCAAGAGTCTTGGCAGCAGCAGATGGGTATATAATTTGTAGAATTCACCCGGGAGTCCGTCCGCACCTGGGGCCTTTTCATTTTGGATTTGACCGAGCGCCTCCTCCAGCTCCTCCAGGTCTATATCTCTATTCAGGGATTCTCTCTCACTATCTGACAGACTGGGGAGAGTGATCTCCTCCACAAAGTCCCGCAGTTCCTCATCCCCATAATGCGATTTAGAGGAGTATAATTGGGTGTAATACTGTTGCATGACCTCCACAATCCTCCCGCTGTCCCTCACCTCCTCTCCAGTGTCAAGTTTCAATTTGGTGATATAGGTCAATCCCTCCTGTGCCCTAGCAATTGTAGCCAAGAGATGTCCCACACTCTCCCCCTCCGTAAAGTACCTCTGCTTAAGGAAAAAGCGTTTGTTAGTGGCCAAGGAAGTCATATGGTCTCTCAGAGCTCTCTGTGCCCTCTCTAAGTCCCGCTTGGCATCATCTGTAGGGTTAGATATAAGAAGTCGTTCTGCATCACCTAAAGTGTCCGTCAGATACTTAGTGCGCTCCCTTGTTTTCGCCAGGGCTGTGGAGTCGGAGTCGGAGTCGGAGCTCATTTTGGTGGAGTCGGAGTCGGAGTCGGAGTCGGTATAAAATGCACCGACTCCGACTCCTAAAATATATAATAAATTGGGGACAGGAGTGCAATGCAGAATGTGCTGAATATTTTACTAAATAACAACATTTAGTATAATGCTTATATTTAAGTGAAAAATTTATTGTAGTACAATGTGAACATCAGACATTTAATTGTTTTTATGATACAATAATCAAGATATTTGGATAGAACATAAAATATTTATTGGAATACAACTTTAGAACACAAAAAAACTAATAAATTGTAAATATGTAATATATATAATATATATATATATATATATATATATATATATATATATATACAGTGTATATACACACACACAAGATATATATGTAATCTACTGTATATTACATAGTGTATTACATATTTACAATTTATTACAGTTTTTTGTGTTCTAAAGTTGTATTCCAATAAATATATTTTATGTTCTATCCAAATATCTTGATTATTGTATCATAAAAATTATTAAATGTCTGATGTTCACATACACATATTCATGTACTACAATAAATTTTTCACCTAACTATAAGCAATATATGTAGGAGCCGGAGTCGGAGCCGGAGTCGGAGTCGGAGCCGGAGTCGGAGTCGGTGCAAGAGAATTTGAGGAGTCGGAGTCGGAGTCGGAGTCGAAGGTTTGGCTTACCGACTCCACAGCCCTGGTTTTCGCCTTTCGGGTGCAAATTTCCCTAATATATGTCCCACGAACATACGCCTTCATTGTGTCCCACACTATATGTTTAGATGCAGTACCGTCATTTGTCACAAAATATTCCCGTATAGTGTCAGTCAGAGTGCCCCCTATCAGTTGTATCCAAAAAGGGTTGAGCCGCCACGGTATCCCCGCCAGCCGGTCTGGGTCCCCAAGCCTTAGACGGACCTGTAGTGGGGAGTGGTCAGACACCCCCCTGGCCAGGTACGTGACTGAAGCTACACAAGGCAGCAGCTGAGCATTTCCAATGGCCATGTCAATCCGGGACAGTGAATGATGAGAACTAGAATAGCATGAGTACTGCCGGACCTGCGGGTTTCTAATACGCCAAATATCTACATATCCCACCTCCTCCATCAGTCTGGCAAGGGATGTAGCTGCCGCCCCCACTGAGATATTCCCTGTGTGTAACTTATCCCAATACGGGTGCAAGTAATTATTATAGTCTCCTACTAATAGGGTGGGGACCTCAGGGAGGGAAGCAACAAAATTGAGAATACGTTTCAATGGTTCCCCTGTGTATGGCAGCGGAATATAAATTGCAACTAGAACACAGCGCACATTATGAAGGACACAGTAAAGACATACAAATCTACCCTCCTGATCCACAGAAGATTTAAGACACTCAAACGGCACTGTCCTGTGTACTAGGACACTCACCCCCCTGGAATGTGTGGTATATACAGAGTGGTACTCATGGGCTATCCATTTTTTGTGGAGCAAGTGGAGCCGCTCCTTCACCAAGTGCGTTTCTGATAAGAATATTATGTCTGGCTTAAGCTGCTGTAGAAACAGAAAAACTGCACATCTTTTAGTGGCTTCACCCAATCCTCGCACATTCCAGGCCACTATATTAACCTCCTTCGCCATAAGGGTGAGTGCACATATGCAACAGCAGGGGGCAGCAAGCGGGGACCTCCGGACCCATCTGCAGCAGTTCCCATAGATGAGCATAGACCAAACAGGTGCATAAAACGAAAAGGTCAAACAACATAAAAACATACACAGTAAACCAGGACATTCCTCTCAAACAGAGGGAAGTGGGGCTAAACATAACCCAAAGAGCACATAACAGTTTAAATTCCTGAACAGTCATTAACTGCATAGTAACCTATCTGGGTGGCTCCTGCCAACCGTCCATAAGTGTTCCAGCTGGGAAACATAGCAAGTTCACCTCAGCAAGTCCAACAGCAAGGAATCCGCAATAATCCTCAGCGGTGATTTCTGCGCAGTCCTTTTTCATTGGTATCGAGCCATGCGGCTGCATCCTTTGGAGTGTCAAAAAACTTTGTCCCACCATCCGCCACCACTCGCAGCCTGGTAGTTTATAACATTGAGTAAGAGATCCGCAGCTGCCTCAGGCGTTTTTTGACATCAATAAATTGCGCTCTCCTCTGCTGGATTTCAGTGGAAAAATCCGGGTACAATGAGACCTTATGGCCGTCAATAGCCAGATCCTTAATCTCCCGGGCTCTGTGGAGCGCAGTGTCCCTGTCACTGAAGTGCAGTAGCTTGAGGAGGATAGGACAAGGGGGTGCCCCTGATGGTGGGGGTCTAGTGGGGACCCTATGTGCCCGCTCAATAGTGAAGAAAGGAGAAAACAGATCCATGCCCAAAGTCTTGGGGAGCCACATTTCAAAAAAAGCTACTGGATTATTGCCTTCTGCCTTTTCTGGGACCCCAACCAGACGGAGATTGCTTCTGCGGGATCTGTTTTCTAGATCGTCCACCTTAGCCCTAAGCAATGAGATATTGTGGATTGCTCTGCCAAGGTCCCGAGTCAGAGGGGGAAGCTTATCCTCTGTGGCACTGACCCGGTCTTCCAGGGCCCCCACCCGTACATTGACCCCCTGCAGCTCGTGCCTGATAGATGAAATGTCCATTTTAATTCCTCCCATCTGTATGTTCAAAGTGGCTAGCATATTGTTGCAGGTGTTTACTGCTGCAAGCACATCACTGAGGGTGGGCTCTGCTCTCCCAGGATCTGTGTCTTCATCTGCAGCTCTGAGGTTGTCCCCCTGCTCCACATTACTGGCAGCAGCCAACATACTCACAGCTCCCTGCTGCTCTTCCTCCTCCAACAGTTCTTGTCCTGGGATCTGCAACTCCTCCACGCTGGGGTCAGACTGCTTAACAGCTTCAGGTATCTCAGGCTGATCTCGTGCAAACTTGCTGAGGCGAGCTATTGCATCAGACGCCCTGCCCCCACATGAAGCTCCAGCGTCCATGAGTGTGGCCTGTGTCCCGCGCTTCTTATCAGCCCGAGTTCTGGTCATATCACTCAGGTCTTTGAAGCCCCCTCCTCAGTCTAGGAGAGGTCACCACTCCAGGAAAGCAGTAAAACAAACTTTAACCCCAGCTGGACAGGATTATACAGGAGTTTTTTGCAGGAGCTCTCTCTGCACAGGTCTTCCTCACATGCTGCTCAGGCCACGCCCCCAATCCAAAGTTTTAATTTTCAAAAAGGGTAAAAGGAGAAAATGAACCATATAATTTGTTACACAATTTCTTCTGAGTTTGCCAATACTCCATATGTAGTTGAATACTACTTTTGAGGCACAATGCAAAGTTCAAAAGAGAAGGAGTACCATATTAAAGTGCAGACTTAGTTGGAATAGTTTGGGGGTGCCATGTCACATTGGCATAGCCTCTGACATGCAAGGAAAGGATAGCCCCCAATAAGTGACCTAATTTTACAAACTGCACCAGGGCAGATCAAAGTATTATAGTGTGCCTGTGCAGCATCTCAATACCAGTGCATCATGCACCCCGGCTTCAGAAGAAGAACAAAGATGGCCGAAAGAGAAGGCGCCAGAGCCGGAGAACGGAGACACCCATCCAACGAGTCTGCACCGCACCGACCATTTAGGTAAGTATTATAAAGTGATTTTTACGTTCTACACAGCGTCGTGGGCTCTTATGTACAGCATGTTAGAATACTGTATATAAGAGCCTACTAGTGGTGGCCGCAGCTTATAGGCCTCAAATCTGGTAATAGGTTCCCTTTAAGATTTTAACTTACACTGAGAAGTTTGTCTAACTCATCAATTTTCTTAGGAAATCCCACCGAGATTAGCTCATCAGCCTAAAATATCAATAAAAAATGAGGAGTAAAGAAGAACAACGGTTATTGATTAACTATTGAAAATACATCATACTTTTACACAACTCATAGTAGTAACATTGAAAACTTACCTGCTTGCAGAGTTGGCTTTGGAATCCATTTATCTGTAACAAGAAGCAATAACAGATGGCTTAGCATACTCTGAAAAATTCTGATACTTACCTCTGTGTGATACCTTTTTCTGGCAACCTGTAAGGTGTAATGTCATTCAAAGTATCAGCAAACATGTACCCTACAGTGCTCTATAGGAGGACAAAGACAAACTTCCATACAGATGCCTAAATACCAATGCTTTATAGTGCTTCAACTAGTAGATACTGCAAAAAATAAATACATTTATTTATTTTCGTTTTTTCCTCCCCTTCTTCCAAGACCCATAACATTTTTATTTTTCTGCCAATATAACTGTATGAAAGCTTGTTTTGTTATGGGATGAGTTGTAGTTTTAAATTATGACACCATTAATTTTACCCAGGGGCATAACGATCTTGGTCACAGGGGTAGTGACCATGAATGGGCTCGATGGTTGGGGGGCCCAGGGGTGGAGGAGCTTAAGGGTGGGGGGCCCACCGACCCTAGCACCTGATTTAGGTGAATGCGTGTCTGAGGACACATATCCAGCTGAAATGCATTGCAGCACAAAGACCCATCTGGTCCCTGCCCTGCAATACAAGGTACTGACCAAACAGTGGCCAGCAGCTGACATCAGTGGTACTGTGACTGGGAGCGCATGATGGTGACGTCATGTGTCGCTATAGCACGGATGCGGATGTAAGCTGCTGGCCACTGCACGCTGGCTACAGAGGAGGATGCGCTGTTACTTGGGCGGAGGGGAAGGTGAGTAGAATGTTTATATTTTCTTACATTAGAGACAGAATGGGACATATACAGTACAGACCAAAAGTTTGGACACACCTTCTCATCTCTAGAACAACTGTTAAGAGGACACTTTGTGCAGCAGGACTTCATGGTAAAATAGCTGCTAGGAAACCACTGCTAAGGACAGGCAACAAGCAGAAGAGACTTGTTTGGGCTAAAGAACACAAGGAATGGACATTAGACCAGTGGAAATCTGTGCTTTGGTCTGATGAGTCCAAATTTGAGATCTTTGGATCCAACCACCGTGTCTTTGTAGAAAAGGTGAACGGATGAACTCTACATGGCTGGTTCCTACCGTGAAGCATGGAGGAGGAGGTGTGATCGTGTGGGGGTGCTTTGCTGGTGACACTGTTGGGGATTTATTCAAAATTGAAGGCATACAGAACCAGCATGCTACCACAGCATCTTGCAGCAGCGTGCTATTCCATCCGGTTTGCGTTTAGTTGGACTATCATTTATTTTTCAACAGGACAATGACCCCAAACACACCTCCAGGCTGTGTAAGGGCTATTTGACTAAGAAGGAGAGTGATGGGGTGCTACGCCAGATGACCTGGTCTCCACAGTCACCAGACCTGAACCCAATCGAGATGGTTTGGGGTGAGCTGGACTGCAGAGGGAAGGCAAAAGGGCCAACAAGTGCTAAGCATCTCTGGGAACTCCTTCAAGACTGTTGGAAAACCATTTCCGGTGACTACCTCTTGAAGCTCATCAAGAGAATGCCAAGAATGTGCAAAGCAGTAATCAAAGCAAAAGGTGGCTACTTTGAAGAACCTAGAATATAAGGCATATTTTCAGTTGTTTCACACTTTTTAAGTATTTAATTCTACATGTTTTAATTCATAGTTTTGATGCCTTCAATGTGAATCTACAATTTTCAGAGTCCTGAAAATAAAGAAAACTCTTTGAATGAGAAGGTGTCCAAACTTTTGGTCTGTACTGTATACCAGGGAGGGGACATATTTATCAGGATGGGGACATATATTCCAGGAGGGGTCCAGGATGGGAACATACATACCAGGAGGGGACCTAGGATGGGGACATATATATCAGGAAGGGGCCCAGGATAAGGACATGTATACATACATATATACCAGGATGGGGATATTTATACTAGCACCGAGCCTTAGTTAGATTGGGACATATACACCAGGATGGAGCCTAGAATGGGGACATATACACCAGGATGGGGCCTAGGATAAGAACATATATATCAGGATGGAGGACATAGTTACCAGGAAGGAGCTAAGGATGAGGGACATTAAAATAGGATGGGGGACATTACTACATAAGGGGGAGGGAGACTCATATGTCTTTATATCTTTACAGGATTTAGAATGCTACACAGGCCCATACATCTTGGCAACATACGGGGGTGGGGGGGAGAGGGACACATAAGTCCACATTTTGCACCGGGGCCCATCAAACTCTAGTTATGCCACTGATTTTACCATATAATGTACTGGAAGATGGGAAAAAAACTCCAAGTGCGTTGAAATTACAAAAAAAACAAAATGCAATTCAACCATTGTTTTTGAGTTTTATATTTTCCATGTTCACTATATGTTCAATATATGGTAAAACTGACTTGGCAGTATGATTCTGGATGTCAGTACAAATAAAAAAAAAAATAAAAAAAACAAATCTTTATTTTTATATAGCGCTAACATATTCCGCAGCGCTTTACATACATCAGGAACACTGTCCCCATTGGGGCTCACAATCTAAAATCCCTATCTGTATGTCTTTGGACATACAGTACGACTACGTAGATACCAAACATGTATAGTTTTTTTTATTTAAGTGGTGAAAAAAAATATCAAAAATTTGTATCTAAAAATGTTGCCATTTTCCGAGGCCCGTAACATTTTTATTGTTCGGGATTTGGGGCTGTGTGAGGGCTTATTTTTTGTGTCCTGAGCTGAGCTTTTTACTGATACTATTATTGTGTAGATACAATGTTTTTATCGCCTCTTATTGCATTTTATTGTAACGTTGCTTCAACCAAAAAAACAGAAATTCATCATCCGATAGCTTGAGCTATACAGAGCAGTGCATGAGCATCAGAACTGCTCTATATAGCAAAAATCATGATGTCCTATGAACACCGAGATATCGTCATGACAGGCACAGGGGTCATCAGCTGACCCCTGGTGGTCATGACAACCCATTGGCACCTTGCGGTCAAGTCTCGTGAGCATCGATGGGTGTAGGGAATGACGTGCCCCCTGCTGGCGCATGGTGAGTCCGGCTGTCAGAGTCTGATAGCCGAATATAACAGGTTAACAACTACGGGCAGATTTCCGATCCACCCGCGGATGCTAGAGGCACATTTCGGCTGACATCATATGCCGTGAAGCGGTTAAGAAATGCAGTGTTCACAAGCTTCGGGTGCCTGCCAGAAGTCATCACTTTCAGCAGGGATCTCACAGACTGCAGACCCTAGTACATTCCCATAAATTAATGCACCAAGCCAGTTCCAGGAGAATATTTAGGATAAATTCACATGGTGCGTATTTGGTTGGAATTTCTTCGGATTTTGTGCGCTGAAAATTCACAGCAAAATATTGAACTGTCTAAAAAACGTAAATGAGATTTCAACAAATGTTATCTACATGTAACTGACAGATACAGAATGATTTTAAAAACTGCAACCTATCAATTATTTGTGCACCAAATCAGCATGTGACAAGTGTAGATTTTGTTGCAGATATGCTACAGAAAAATCTTCACCAAATACGCAACATATAAACTGACCCTTTCTATGGGTACACCAAAGTAAAATCATAAAAGTGATCAGTTTGAAAATGAGAACACTCTGAAAAGGGGTAAAAGAGAGATATGTCAAAAGATAAACCACATCGGTGCTATGAGTAAGGGGTACTTTGCACACTACGACATCGCAGGTGCGATGTCGGTGGGGTCAAATTGAAAGTGACGCACATCCGGCATTGCAGACGATATCGTAGTGTGTAAATTCTTTTTGATACGATTAACAAGCGCAAAATCGTCGTAATCGTATCATCGGTGTAGCGTTGGTCATTTCCATAATTTGGAAATGACCGATGTTACGATGTTGTTCCTCGTTCCTGCGGCAGCACGCATCGCTGTGTGAGAAGCCGCAGGAGCGAGGAACATCTACCTGCGTCCTGCGGCTTCCGTAGGATATGCGGAAGGAAGGAGGTGGGTGGGATGTTTACGTCCCGCTCATCTCCGCCCCTCCGCTTCTATTGGCCGCCTGCCATGTGACGTCGCTATGACGCCGCACGACCCGCCCCCTTAATAAGGAGGCGGGTCGCCGGCCAGAGCGACTTCGCAGGGCAGGTGAGTGTATGTGAAGCTGGCGTAGCGATAATGTTCGCTATGCCAGCTATCACCATGATATCGCAGCTGCGACAGGGGCGGGGACAATCGCGCTCGGCATCGCAAGCATCGGCTTGCGATGTCGTAGTGTGCAAAGCCCGCCTAAGGGACCACATTCACATTAGACAAACGTCGTCTGAACCTACTGATATCGATGGATTTGGCCATTGGTTTAATGTGTATAGGGGCCTCAGTGTCATGAGTGTGTCACGGGTGGCAGACAGTCATATGGTTTCTGGAAGTAGAAGTTCACAGCGTTTGGCTGCGCAATATCCTCCCTGACTTTCTGTTGTTCCTGCTGTTAGTATTCATTGTACTAGGTAGCTTTTCTGCTGGATTTTCATTTATTACCCTTTAGGAGCCAGGGGAGCTAAACTTTTGTCCAGCCGCTGATTATCAGTATTATCCTTAGGCTGAGGCCACACGGGGATTAGTACGAGTGTTCGCATGACACTCGGCACACGCTTGCAGCACAGCGAGAGTTGAGTGACATGCGACTATGGTCCGATCGTGTGATCAGACCACAGCTGCGGAGGGGAGGGCTGGCGCTGAGGAGGGGAGGGAGGGATTTATCTCACTGTCTCCTCTGTTGCCAGCTGATGCGAGAATCAGACTGCTCTCGCGGTACACCGGTGTAACACGAGTGCAGTGCGATGTTTCTCTCGCCTCATAGACTTGAATGGGTGCAAGTGAAACAGAATCGCATTGCACCCGCAGCAAACTGCGAATGTTTAAACGGTCCGATTAGGGCCGAAAAATAATCGCTCATGGGAGCTACCCCATAGAGTATTATTGGTCCAAGTGGAATGCGATTTTTTCTCCGTGTGTGCTGACCCTTAGGCTTAAATACTCCCATCTTCCCTGGACTTGTGCTTGCGATATTATTCAGTTCGTTCAAGCTCTGGTTTCAAGCAGGTGGCTTGTACTCATTCGTGGTATCATTGCTGAAGCTTTGCTGAACGTCTAACTCTGTCGTTTGTGGATGCAGTGGGGGAAATAAGTATTTAATCCCTTCCTGAATTTGTAAGTTTTCCCACTGACAAAGGCATGAACAGTCTATAATTTTATGGCTAGGTTAATATTAACAGTGAGAGATAGAATATGCAACATAAAATCCAGAAAATCACATTGTATAAATTCTATAAATTTATTTGCATTTTGCAGAGAGAAATAAGTATTTAAAATAAGTATTTGATCCCCTACTAGTATTTGATCCCCTACAGACACTCCTAATCAACTCGTTACCTACATTAAAGGCAGCTGTCTTAAATTGTCACCTGTATAAAAGACTCCTGTCCACAGACTCAATTAATCGGTCAGACACTAACCTCTATAACATGGGCAAGACCCAAGAGCTTTCTAAGAATGTCAGGGACAAGATCATAGACTTGCACAAGGCTGGAATGGGCTACGATACCATAAGTAAGAGGCTGGGTGAGAAGGAGACAACTGTTGCATGGAAGAAATACAAAGTGAGTGTCAATCGACATCGATGTGGGGCTCCATGCAAATCTCACTTCATGGGGTATCCAGAATCATGCGGAAGGTGAGAGATCAGCCTAAAACTACATGGGGAGAACTTGTTAATGATCTCAAGGCAGCTGGGACCACTGTCACCAAGAAAACCATTGGTAACACATTACGCCGTACTGGCTTAAAATCCTGCAGTGCCCACAAAGTCCCAGTGTTCAAGAATGCACATGTGCTGCAGGCCTGTCTGAAGTTTGCCAATGAACACCTGGATGATTCTGAGAATGATTGGGAGAAGGTGCTATGGTCAGAGGAGACAAAAATTGAGCTCTTTGGCCTTAACTCAACTCGCCGTGTTTGGAGGAAGAGAAATGCTGCCTATGACCCAAAAAACAACGTCCCCACTGTCAAGCATTGAGGTGGAAACATGTTTTGGAGGTGTTTCTCTGCTAAGGGCACAGGACTACTGCACCGCATCAATGGCACAATAGATGGAGCCATGTACCATAAAATCCTGAGTGACAACCTCCTTCCCTCCACCAGGACATTAAAAATGGGTCATGGCTGCGTCTTTCAGAACGACAATGACCCAAGATATAAAGCCAAGGCAACCAAGGAGTGGCTCAAAAAGAAGCACATTAAGGTCATGGAGTGGCCTAGCCAGTCTCCAGACCTTAATCCCATAGAAAACTTATGGAGGGAGCTGAAGCTCCGAATGGACATGCGACAGCCTCAAAATCTTAATGATTTAGAGATGATCTGCAAAGAGGAGTGGAGCAAAATTCCTCCTGACATGTGCGCAAACCTCAACAACTACAAAAACATCTGACTGCTGAGCTTGCCAAAAAAGAGAATTTTGTTTACTTACCGTAAATTCTTTTTCTTATAGTTCCGACATGGGAGACCCAGACCATGGGTGTATAGCTTCTGCCTCCGGAGGACACACAAAGTACTACACTAAAAAGTGTAGCTCCTCCCTCCGAGCATATACACCCCCTGGATGACCACATCTAGCCAGTTTAGTGCAAAAGCTGAAGGAGGACATCCACCCACAAGTAGAGATAGAGCAAAACCCGGAATAACCGGAACCTCTGTCTACAACAACAGCCGGTGAAAACACACGGAACAAGAACTGCCAACAGGCAACAGGGAGGGTGCTGGGTCTCCCATGTCGGAACTATAAGAAAAAGAATTTACGGTAAGTAAACAAAATTCTCTTTTTCTTCATCGTTCCTTATGGGAGACCCAGACCATGGGACGTCTCAAAGCAGTCCATGGGTGGGAAATAAACAGAAACTGAGAAGTAGGCAAAACCTAACTTCACAAATGGGCGACAGCCGCCTGAAGGATGCGTCTGCCCAAGCTCGCATCTGCCGAAGCATGAGCATGCACTTGGTAGTGCTTCGAAAAGGTGTGCAGACTAGACCAAGTGGCAGCCTGACAGACCTGCTGAGCCGTAGCCTGGTGCCTGAAAGCCCAAGAGGCACCGACAGCTCTGGTCGAGTGCGCCTTAATCCCCGGCGGGGGAGGCACCTGAGAACATTGGTAGGCATCGGATATGGCCGACCTAATCCAACGAGCTAGGGTCGGTTTAGAAGTCGAGAGACCCTTGCGCTGACCTGTGGTCAGCACAAAAAGAGAGGTGCACCGCCTAAGAACAGCGGTGCGTGACACATAGATCCGGAGCGCCCGCACCAAATCTAAAGTATGCAACGCTTTCTCAAAGCGATGCACAGGGGCCGGACAAAGGGAAGGCAATGAAATGTCCTGGTTAAGGTGGAAAGGAGACACCACCTTAGGGAGAAAGTCCGGAGTCGGACGGAGAACCACCTTGTCTTGGTGAAAAACCAAAAAGGGTGACTCCGAAGAGAGCGCAGCCAAATCAGAGACTCTCCTGAGAGAAGTTATGGCCACCAGAAAGACCACTTTCTGTGAAAGACGAAACAAAGAAACCTCCCTAAGAGGCTCAAAGGGGGGTTTCTGTAAGGCCGTGAGGACCAGATTAAGGTCCCAGGGATCCAGAGGCCGCCGGTAAGGCAGAATGATGTGAGATGCGCCCTGCATGAAGGTGCGCACCTGGGCCAGTCGGGCGATACGCCGCTGGAACAACACTGACAGAGCCGAGACCTGTCCCTTGAGGGAATTGAGGGATAGTCCTAGCTGCAGACCGGACTGTAGAAAGGACAGGATGGTCGGCAAGGAAAACGGCCAAGGAGCATGGCCGGAAGAGCGACACCAGGACAGGAAAATTCTCCAAGTCCTGTGGTAAATCCTGGCCGAGGAAGACTTCCGAGCCTAAGTCATAGTGGAGATGACCTCGGAAGGAATGCCTGAAGCCGTCAGGATCCAGGACTCAAGAGCCACGCCGTCAATCTGAGAGCCGCAGAATTCTGGCGGAAAAACGGACCTTGTGAGAGAAGGTCTGGGCGGTTCGGGAGATGCCACAGCACCTCTACGGACAGACGGAGCAATGATTATGACCCGACGGCCCTCCATTCTGATCTTGCGCAGGACTCTGGGCAAGAGAGCTAGAGGGGGAAACGGGGCCAGACGGAACTGGGACCAATCCTGAACCAGCGCGTCCGCCGCCAAGGCCTGAGGATCGTGGGAGCGAGCCACGTAAACCGGGACCTTGTTGTTGTGCCGGGATGCCATTAGATCCACTTCCGGAGTGCCCTACTTGCGGCAGATTGACCGGAACACTGCCGGATGCAGGGCCCACTCGCCGCTGTCCACGGTTTGACGGCTGAGATAATCTGCCTCACAGTTTTCTACGCCTGGGATGTGGACTGCGGATATGGTGGACTTGGAGTCCTCCGTCCACTGAAGGATACGTTGAACTTCCAACATTGCTAGGCGGCTGCGAGTCCCGCCCTGGTGATTGATGTAGGCAACTGCTGTCGCGTTGTCTGACTGGACTCGAATGTGCTTGCCCGCCAACAGGTGGTGAAAGGCTACGAGAGCTAGGAGCACAGCTCTGATTTCCAGCACATTGATCGAGAGGGCTGATTCGGACGGAGTCCAAGTGCCCTGTACTCGGTGGTGGAGAAACACTGCTCCCCAGCCGGATAGACTGGCATCCGTGGTGAGAATCACCCAGGACGGGGCCAGAAAGGAGCGTACCTGGGACAGAGAGAGGGGCCGAAGCCACCACTGAAGAGAGCTCCTGGTCTGTGGCGACAGAGCCACTAGCCTGTGTAAGGAAGAGGTCCGCTTGTCCCAACAGCGGAGAATGTCCAGCTGC